>NC_056732.1:1032770472-1032875472 GCF_019279795.1 Protopterus annectens | reverse complement strand
GCAAACAAAACATTTTAGCTGCAATGCATAAATATTCCCAAACAGCTGCTTAAACTATGTATGTGCTTACTCCATGATTGCAAACTTGTGCAGCAGAGACAGAATAATCCTTTTACAGAACATACAACCTCTGTAAGATTTAAAAATTAAATTCACATCTGTAATGGAAGAAATGCAATTGAATCCTGAAAGCATGCAAGCAAGTGTAACTACTATATTTATTTATTTATTTAATGTTTGTTAACCGGGAAAGTTCAAATTGGAATAAAGCCAATTTTCAGCGGAGGCCCAGGGAGAAACACTCCAGATGCATGTTTTTATAATGTGGGAGGAAACCGGAGCACCCAGAGGAAAGTCACATGAACACAAGGGAGAGCATGCAGATTACACACACAAGGCACTCCAGCCGAGAATTGAACCAGAGAACCTATTGCTATGAGGCGACAACGCTACCACTGCACCACTCTACTGTCCAAAATATATGTTAATCTGCATTAAAAAACTTATCTACAGATTAATATCTGGAAATATTCAAATTTTTCTTAATTGTATTAAAATTATAACATTCTTGGCTTCAGAACTAACTATATTGAAGTTATATTTTGTTTCTGAAGTAGTAATATCTGTTGCTTATTTCGCCTGCACATATAATTGCCAGCATACATCTGCTTTGAAATGAAGCATTCATCATTTTTTCATGAAAGAAACTTGTATTTGCAGGTGAGCAAGTACTTTTACACATCTTTTAAAACACCTATTTAAAAAAGAAAATATATAAATAAAAAAACTCATTGTTTTCTGATTCAGTTTTACTACTGAGCCCTCAAACTGGAAGGTCATTATCAGTAGGACTTTCAGCTGTGCTCTGCAAGGTCAAAAGGTAACTACAGCTTTTTTTCTTAGAGCTAGAACTTAAGCATTCTAGCCTTTTTAACTGTTTAAATGAGTAAATAAGCTCAAGTTTTGTTAAAAAGTGTAATTAATGGAAACTGCCAAAACATGAAAATTTAATATGAAATGAAGCAATTTGCGTATTAAATTATACAAGTCATGTAAAGCAACCATGTAATTACCATAGTTGTACATTTAAACAAGAAAGCTTATATCCGAAGTATAACCTTGTGCAACAAAATACACTGAAGAAATTTCACATCTTAATTGAAAATCATATAAAGATTAAACTTTGTAAATGAAAAATTACTGAAACGAATAAGAAGACTTGTTTAAAGACCAAACTTGTTGTATAGTAATAACATTTGTCCTAAGAAGTTAAGGGAAACACTTTGAAGTACTGAATTGTGTTTAATATAGAAAGAAATAAAACCGAGTTCTGCAAACCCTGTACAGATCCGTTTAATAGTTAAAATCAAAATGCAAAGCTTTCAGGTAACAAAATCTTTTCTCTGTGCTAAAGACGTTTACAATAAATGAACTTCATTTTTATAATACATTCAATTAACACAATTAATGTGGCCCATCAATTAAAATAGAAATACAGTCAAGACACAATTAACTTCCTTAAAGTTACAGCTACCACAACTTTATCTTAAACACATTTGCTTATGCTTAAGCACAGGTTTCAAAACTGACATTCACATTTATACCATTTGTTTTATCTGCTTGAAACATAATAATCCATTTGTATTCAGACATTTCAAGCTTATTGTCTAGATCACTTCCTCTATAATTATTATGTATAATTTCAATAACCCTAAATATAAAAGTATGTTCATTTCCACTTTCCATATATTTAGCTAAAGCATTGGTTTGTATAGATCTACGAATGTCAGTCCTATGTTCAATAATTAGAATTCCACAATTGTTTCTTTCACGTGTTTCGTATAAACATTATAAGTAGTTATATAACATACATTTTTATCATTACAGGTATTCTGTTTTTATTATTTACATAACTAGAAAAGTAAGGTCTGACAGTACTATCTCTATTCTTAACTATTTAATTCTTAACTGTATCTAATAAATTAGAACTATAGTCTCTATTCTGAAACTGTATGATCATTTCATTCATATGTTCTTGAAAAGGTAGATTATTAGTATTCAGTTTACTTGAAAAAACTGGCTTTCAACTATACCTTTAAATGTATGTTGGGCATGCATACTCTTATTATTTAAATAATGATTGACATATGCTTCCTTCGTAAAAATACTTGTGTTAATAATACCTTCATTCAGCAGTGGCTGGTGGCTTCAAATAAAAGGGGGGCTGCAGGAGACAGCTGAATGGGTTGGACCAATGGGAAGGGGTGTGGCCAGCTAGAAAGGGGTGGGGCTATGATAAAAAACCACAAAAACTGGGACGTTAAATACGCTGCCCTGGGTGCCAAACCATCATTATGAGAGTCCAATCAAGACAAAATGAAGTGTAGAAGAAAAAAATATGTCAATGCATCGGCTACATGACAGCTTACTTAATATCTAGATGGAAACAAAAAGGTTGTGAGACATGAAAAAAAGAAATTACTTTTTAAATACATTACTGGGATGCCAGTCAAAGTTGGACGTTCAGCTGGCACCTCGGCACCCAAAAAAAATCTACTGCCAATGAGTAGCGGACTGGTGTTCCGCTGTGGCGACCGCTAACCAGGAAAAGCCAAAAGAAGAAGAACAACAACTGGGATGCCAGTCAAAATCAAGTTTAAAAAAACAAGCAGCACTCAACTCAAGTCACTTCTCCTTGCACTGCAGTTCTAATTATAATTTATATTCAGCTTTATAAAAGTACCAAGTAACATGCTGAAAGTAGCCATCTCTGTGATACCCCCACTAGTAAAAATCTTTATCAAAAAAGACCTGCTGTCTGACAACTATCTGCTTGTTTCATGGGGAAAGCATGATCAAAGTAAAAAATGAATAGCAAACAAGAAATAAGCTCAAGATAAATTGCTTAAATGATTACTGCACAGGTTATGGACCACACATGATAGATTGGCATTCTGTTTAGTTTATGGGTAAAGCCTGCAAAGATGACTGCAAGTCTCCAACAAATGTAATGAGCTTCTGAAAAAACTGTAATCTTGTCCTTTATTGCAAATACTGTCATATGCATTTCAATTCCTAAGGCTTATATGCAATCTAGTTATGTAAATATTGTCTGTATGGCAACAACAGCAAAGGCTTTCAATGTTAGCAACTCTTTAACAGTATGCTTATTAAAGCGTACTTGCATCTTACAATCTCAGACAAGTTTACCTGATGGTCATTAAAGCATTTCTACTTAAACACAGAACAACAGTATCTAGAACAACATGCATTTTCTGAATAAGAAGAACCGTAAATCAACAGTATAAAAATATGACAGAAAACCAGAACATTCTGCAAAATCAAGGACAGATGAAAAGCCACTTCAGTACTTGTGTCTTCCTTGGATGGGAGGATACTCTGCATACTTACACTGCATAACTGCCCCTTGCCTTGCTTGGACACATCTAGAGTCACTACTTGGGGGAGTGGGGTGCAACAAGTATGTCACAATTTGAAATGTCTCTGGCTGACAGTGATGGCCCTGACACATTTGTCATACCTTTCAACCTCAGAGCAAGAAATCTGGGCAAAGCCATAAATAGAAGTGGGGCAAAGGCCCAAAAATAAGGAAAATTTTTAAATATTGCTTTTATAAACTTAGATAATGGAATAGTAGGTCTTGCATTAGTATGAAGTTTCTGAAGGGTATGAAATCTGAAACTCAAATGTCTGTCATTATTTTCTAACTTCAGTCTTTAATGATTTGCCAGAAAAACATAATTTTATGAAAAAACGGACCAAAAATGTGATGCAAAAGTATAAAATAGCCACACAATACAGCTGGGAACCTGTCAAAGAAGGGACACTTTTTAAATATTAGTACTGTTAACTTCAGCAGCTGACAAAATAAGAGATTCTACATGCATTTCTGAAATTAAAAGTAATCTATTACTCTGATCATTACACGTATTTATTAATTGTAAACTCTCCATGTTTGCTTCCAAATTTGTCATTTTGCGGAGGGATTATTAGGGGGAGAGCAACATTTTGAGCCAAAATTGGGGACAGTTGAGAGGTTTGGATACACCTAATTCTATAAAACGATTTATTTGCTCATACCTCTCAACCTTTTAACGCAGGAAATCTGGGCAAGGCCAAATAAATTGGGGGAACATACAAACAGTACTAAAAATTGCTCTTGTATAAACAGTTGACAGAATAATGGGTCTTGCTTTAGTGTGCATTTTTCTGAAGAGTGTGAAGTCTGAAACTCAGTGTCTTTCATTATTTAGTGACTTCATTCCTAAATGATTTGCCAAAAAACCACAAATGTTATGAGAAACAAACCAAAAATAAGAAGCAAAATCTATTCATTCTGCAAAAATCTGGACAGTTGAGTGGTATAGTTCAGTGAGGGCTGAGTTTGCCGCTCTTCCCCCCTCACAGAATCATGGTCGAATGGGGCTTCTCCCCTGCAGCCATTCCAGTGTCCCATTACTTGGCTATTTCACCCCATTTACCATAAACACTGTAATGTGCATAGTGCTTTACTTCTACGATGATTTGGATTTCATTTAAAAGTTTTAATTTACATTTTACATCACAAATACTAATAGACATCTGCTAAACAAAGCAATGCAGTTTTACAATGAAAATAGACTTACCATTAAAACATCTCTGCCCTTGAAACTCACATTCATTGAAACAGCATCAAAACCCACATTCAAAGAAAATACATCTGGCCAGTGGCAGATAAAGATTAACTTTGTGCTGTTTTCAAATCCATAGGCCCCTTGCACATGAAACCTACATGTGTTCTTTGACACACCTTCCTGATTGTATTAAATTATATTCCTTGTATGTTATATTATATAATATATTCTATATTGTATTCCAGTACAGTTAGAGTGCATTTTAAATTTATTGTTTTGAACATTTTTCCATTAAACAGTGAAACAAAATGCATGCACCAATAATGACAAAACTGCCCAATTCAGAACATTTCCATCATAAAATTCTACTCAAACGTCTACACTCCACCAGTATCAGTAAATATGCACAATCTCTGCAGAAGTAAAAGTCATCTAAATAATTCCACATTAAAGAGATCAGGAACTAATGAAAAGGTTGTTGCTAGCACATAACTTTATATTTCATTTTTTCATCTACAAATAAAGTGCCTGTTGCTGTTGAGGAATACTTTGCCTATGCTACATTAAAACAATGATAAGCTAGTAATATTGCAATAGGAAATGGATGGCAAACTGATAACCAGTTCATCGTTACTAGGTATCTCCACCAAAGAGGACATTCTCAGGACTGCAGCATCCACCCCCTTTAAAAGTACAGCACAGTACGGTATCAGTAATGCATCTATATACTGTGGGAGTAGAACCCACAGACTTCTGCATCAAAAGCAAGTACATTACGTGTTGTGCTATTAAAAACACAAGCAGCCACAGTGTAATCAGCACTAAACTTCTCTTCAAGCTCTCCGCTCCTTGTAAAATGCACTTGACAATCAACTGTATCTCTCAACTTTGAAGCACAGGAAATCTGAAAAAAGCCAAAATTTATTTGGGGGGGGGACAAAAGCCCAAAAATTAGGGACACATTTTAAACATTGCTTGCATAATCTTGGAAAGTTGCTAGAATAAAATGCTGTGTTACCACCATGCATTTCACTGCCAAGTCTTGAAGCCAGGACCCTGTGCACTACAGTCAGAGCAACATACCACTATGCCAGATCAGCTGTTTCTTGAAAGGCAGGTAGACTGAAACTTAAATGGTTATCATTTAGTGAATTCAGTTCTCACTATAGCTCTCAACTTCTTAGCACAAAACACCTAGACAAAGCCAGTAATGGGGGAATACAGCCCCAAAAAATAGGGGCAGATTTCAAATATTGATCTTATAAACAGAAAATTGCTAGAATAAAAGGCTTTTTGTTACCATGTACTTTCTGAAGAATAGGAAGTCTGAAATTCAAATGCTTGTCATTATTTAGTGAATTCAAAATGCAGAAAAAACACAGATTTTATGAGGAACAAAACAAACCTTTCACAAGTCGTAGTGGGTAGGGAATTCGAGCTGTTGCCTACTGCCAAGGTACAGGGTTTTAGTATAGCCACCAGGTATATTTCCTGACTTCTTTCTAGCTACTGGATTATTTTACACACACATACATACATAAACACATGCACACTACTTTTGTTAGTAGCTTTGTTAATTCCTGCCAGCCAAAGCTCCAGTTTCAAACACAAAAGCCCCGCGAGAGAGCTAAAGTCCTGTCCTTCCCACAAGGGCAGGCTCTAGCCTGAAGACGTTGCAGTCCGATCCCCTTCCAGTCTATGCAGTTGTAACTGCATAGACTTCTGGGATATTTGCTGTTGCAGGCTGTCTTCCTAATTCGGACTGTCTTACCAGCAGTCCTGATTCAGTGTGCATGCTCCGGACTGGTTCAGTAGCAGTCCGGACTCAGGAAATGCCGGGAGTGCGTATGCTCGAGTTCCAGACTTGGGAAATGCACGGAAATGCTGCGATTGTGCATCCACGAATTCCAGGACTTGCATTGTTTTTTATTGGTTTTCTTTTGTTTGTTTTGTTTTTTATTAATTTCTTTCTTTTGTACAGCAGTCCTGCAGCCCAATCGCACGACCTGCCCCTGCCTTTATTATAACGAATTAAAGCATCTATAACTAATTAAAACATCTAAAAATTGTATGTTCTTATCAGAGTGGTTCATTTTAAATTTTAAAAATGTCGTAGATTTAGTAATATACACCAAAAAATTATTTAAATCAGTAATGCTCCTTGTCCATATAAAAACACATCATCCACAAATCTTTTAAAATGTGATATTTTACTACTGAATTCATTAGGACAGTTATATATAATTTTTTCTTCCCATTTTGATAGCATTAGGTTGGCAATGGGAGTAACTGATGAAAAAATTGCTTATGAAATATAAAGGCGTTATTTTCAACCACTAACTCCAATAGCTCACAAATCATCTCAATTTCTCTACTGGATAATATTCCAGAGTCGCACAATGGTTTTCTAGTGATCTCATTACCATATTGGTTAGGAATCACCGTAAATATAGAAATACTATATCTAAAATTAATAGTAAGAAGCTATTCATTTCTTTATTAATGTACCGTAAGGTTTTAAGAAAATGTTCAGTATTTCTAATATAACTCTTAGCACAATCTAAATATTTACTTAGTATTTCCTGTAAGTATATAGAAATAGGTTCTGTAATCCATCCCTGCCCAGAGATTATAGGTCTCATTGGGGGATGAACAAGAGATTTGTGTACTTTCGGTAATCCATATAAATTGGGTGTAATGGACCATTAAAACAATTATACAAATGAAGAGAGATGTCATTCATCATCTGTAAATTGTATATGGACATATTAACCTTACTAAATAGTCTTTTTACATCCGTTGATAAAATTCTCTTAAAAACTGTACTATCTGATAGTAAAACATTCATCTGTTGAGCATAATCATCCCTATTCATCACCACAATCAAACCACCCGTGTCTGCTTGTTTGATTATTATATTTTCATTCTTTTGTAAACACAATAATGCTTCATGTTCATATTTAGTTAAGTTATAAAATTTTGGTTTACTCTTGTCCTTGTATAACTGGCTTTCATAAATGTCATGAAATGCTGTTAAGACTGGATTACTAATAGGTACAAACGTACTATTTTTCTTACACACGTGAGGCTATATGTTCAGAGAGTCCTTAAAAATAAGTTTAAATTCCTCGACGAACAAGTTCAAGTCCATAAGGACACTTGCAGTATTATCGGAAATTGAAGGAATGAATTTCATGCCCTTACTTAATAAGGATATTTGAGAAGGGGTCATTTCTAAACTAGATAAGTTAATAACTGACCCTAGATTCAGTGTACTACTTGCTTTGACTGACTTCTCATTTGTGGACCATTCTGATTCATCCTCACGCTTCCTCTGGTAGTTCGCTGACCCCTGGAGACTTCCTTTTGTTGATTGGACACTTTTATTGATAAATTCACTTGTATAATCGACGAACCTCTCCAAAAATACTCAGAAGTAACCAATGATTCCATAGATGTTGAAGGATGGACAGGTTTTGTCCTATTAGATGGAATAGATGAATGAGAAGTCACAATTATATTTAATATAACCAATTAAACGGGATTTACCCTTAAACTAGTAAGTTAAATCCTCACAAAAAAGAAGTTAATTTTGTACCATTGTGAAGTCAAAGTAGGTGATTTTTTTTGTTTTATTCAGATAAGTACTTTACACCACTACATTAAGTTTTCATGAGTCTTTTTATGAGATGACAGTCTTCTATCTAGATTTCTCTGCTTGTTTGCATGGCATCAGTGCATCTTATCCTGAAATTTGCTAATATTTTTAGTTTTAACAAAGGAAAGGGATCTTCTAAGGAATCAGAATTTTTATACCTTTTGGTAGGAAGATTCTTACTCTTCTGGGAAGCGAATATGAACCTTAATACACTGTTTTCAGTGATTTTTATGTTTGTTAAATATGACTTCCTTTTTGATTATGTTCTAAGAACTTCCTTTTTGATTATGTTCTAAGAAAATACATTGTGTAAGTTGAACTTACCGTAACAGTAGATGTTTAAATGATCACTGCTGCAGTAACCCTTGCTGTATGGGTTATATCCTGCCAAGGATTTAATGGCTGGCCAGCTTCCAAAGCTTCATGCCACTTTTCCACACACCCACATAGTCAAGCAGCTTGAGTTGAGCTAACTAAAAGACAAGTTTGGGCGCAAAGTCCTTCAGAGCTTTCCTGCCAGCCAAAATGGGTTGAATCATGAAAGGATTATGCTAAGAACAACAAAACATAAATGTCCTCACTCTGACATAAAAACTGCACCAAAACGGGAAGGGGGTGGAGGGAGGGAGTGGCTACTGCAACAGTGATCATTACAGTATCTACTGTTATGGTAAGTACAACTTACACAGCTGTATTATGTTCATGATATTGATCACTGCTGCAGTATCCTTAGCTATATGGGTAGATTACCCTAGCTAACTATATTTGGGAGGTGGAAGGAGAAGAGCACTTTTTATAAATATGAGGACCTAGTAGCAACTTCTAGAATATTTCTAGTATTCACTGCTTTCCAAAACTGTAGATGAAGCCAAGGTCCTGGTAGAGAGGGAGTTACCCTTGCTGGAGTACATTTGTTATGTTGAGTATAACAAAAGGTAATAGCATTAGACAAGTATTTGGAAATAATCTGTTTTGACACAGGTTGTTTCTTATTACTTTCAGAAGAAATGCACAATTGGTCCAAAGATCTGAGAGATATAGTTCTATCAATATACTACCCAAATTGTCTGTGGACTTTTAAGGTATAGAGTATCCTTTCTCCCTCATTTTTAGATTCATTAAAGAAAGCTGGGAGAGGGATAGCTTGGCTTAAAGTAAACTTGGATGCCACTTTAGGCATAAAAGGAGTAGTGCCCAAAAGAAACCCTATCCCTATGGAAAATGAGTTGGGGGCGACTCACCATAAGAGCTTGCAACTCTGATACCCTTCTTGCAGAGGTCAGATCCATCAGTAAAACTGTTTTCCATGTTAAGAACTTCAAGTTAGCCAGATTAGTTAGCTCAAATAGACCAAGTGTTAACTTCTGTAACACAAAATTAAGATTCCAAGGAGGAGCCACAAGTCTATTTGGCAGCCTCGTATGCAAAATCACTTTCAAGAAGATTTTGACATGAGACTGCCAGACCACCTTGAAAGAGGAGTATCTATGGGCAGACATACTGAAATGTCTGATAAATTCGAATAAGAAAGTCCATAGGATAGTATCTCACACAAGTATGGTAAAACCAAAGACAACTAGCCCTGAATGGGTGCTGGTTAGGTCATTAGCACCAACTAGAAAACGTTTCCATTTGCTAATGTATGATTTTCTAGTACCAGGCTTTCTTGCCTGCATTAGTACCTGCTGCATGTCCACAGTAAACAGGTGCCTAAAAGGAATTAAGACGTTGCAGTCCGACATCAGTCATTTTCAATTAACTGCCTGGATGATGTGAAACACACCTGATCTTGTGTGAGTAGATCCAGTCTGCCCCTTGCCATTTCTGAAAGAAAGGAGAACTACAGTTGCCTAAGCGAGAATGGAGCCACCGCAGTGATCTTGGGGGATTCCCCTTGAATCTTCAGAAGTACCCTGGATATTGGTGGAAAGGGTGGAAAAGCATATAGGAACATTCCTGTCCAAAGAAAAGGAATCTGTCTTCTAGGCCTTCTTGCATAGAGTCCTGGAACAGAAACTTGCCAGTTAACTGTTCAAAGAGGAGAGATGGATCAAATGTTAGAAAATCCCTTGATCTAGTTCCCGCCTGTGAGGGTCTACCCTGGTCCTGCTTAGCTTGTCTGCCACACAGTTTTGCTCTGACAGAATTAGGATGCCTGTAGAGTAAGAATGTGCTGTGAAGTTATATCCGAAACTAACGACTAGTCTGCAAAGGGGGTATAACCTGGTTCCCCCTTGCTTGTTGATGTATCACATGACTGGTATTGTCTGAAACCACACTGAATATGTCCCAGGGGCCAAAGATGGTTCAGAGAGTTGAGTGCTTTGATCAGGGCAAGCATTTCCTAGATATTTATGTGCTTGCATCTGTCCTTAGTGTCCCACATTCCTGCACATTTATCCCTCTTGAAAGTGCTCCCCAAACAAAGTCTGAAGTGTCTGTGATGACTGACTGCTTTCCAGCAAGGAAGGAGAAGGGGAGTCCTGGATTTAAGGATATCTGTTGTCTCTACCAAAAGATTTCTCTTCTGACAAACCCCAGCACTGGAATTTAAAAAGATAAATGGTGTTGTTGCTGGGACCAAAGAGATTTCCTATACCACTGTATCTTTCTCATGTGGAGTCTTGCCAGGGATATCATGTGAAACATAAATGCACTGAGATATTCCCTCACAGTGACTTGACATCTGAGTGGAATACTTTTGAAACAATTAATTAAGGGTCTGTTTTTCTTGTGGAAGAAAAGCTGTTTGAACTGAGGTGTGTAGTTGACATCCCAGGAACAAAATCCTGTGTGAGGGAGTCAAGAAAGACTTTTGACTGTTTTATTTTTTGTTTTACTCAAATGATTTTTTATTTTGATGAAATAACACAATAGTTTAATACATTCATAACATTCAATAACTATTTACAATATTTACATTCAGCCTGACAATAAGGATTCATATAAAAACATTTGTGGTTAAATAAGTTAATATATAAACTGTGATAGGAAGAGTTTGGTTCCATCTGCAGGGTATCAATCAAATTCAAAACTCTCATGGACTTTTAACCAATGGCTTTGGAAAAGTTCTTGACTCTTTAGTTATTTTCTCCATTAGTATGCATTTCTTCAGTGATGGTAGGAATTTCTCCATTGTGGGAGCTACATTAGAGTTCCATCTTCTAGTTATACATTTTCTGGCTATTTGTAACATTGTCCACAACAAATACAGGTAATCTTTCTTCATATTATTATTATTAACAACATTCAATAAAATTAAAGACTTTGTCAAAACAAATATATCAGTATAGATAGCTTGAATAAATTTGTTAATCTCATTCCAATATGGTTTAATATTAGTACAGTCATAAAAAAGAGACCAGACAGCATTAGTGGACAGATGACATCTCCAACATAACTTGCTGTTTGAAGGGTTCATTTTTGAGAGTTTCTCGGGTGTCAGAAATGATCTGTGTAGAAATTTCCAATGAAAAATCCTTCAGAATTGTGAATAAGAAGTTAGTTTAACTGAAAATAAAATGTTTGTTTTATCTTCCATTGATAATAATACTTGAAACTCGTTAGTTAGATATTGCGAGTAAGAATCTTTAGGAGCTGTCTTAGAAACAAAGTGTTATGTAGATATAATTCATTCTTAACATTGATAATATTATATAGAATTCCAAAAATCCAGTTTATAATTTTTGGTACGGTTTTGAAGGATGTTATGCATTATTCTACACAGATTCATAGTGTATGCTGTGACACTCTGAAGAACCAACCAGTCTTTAGGGGATAGGCCATAGGATGACAATATAATTTGTGTTCAAAACTTGTTGGTTTTCAATACATTGCAACCAACAAAATAGGTTATTATTTTCCCATAAACCAAAAATATCTCTATGTGTTTTACAGAGAAATCCCTTGTAATAGTAAATGGTATTAAAATCTATGCCACAGTTTTATATCTAAATTTGTGTTAATAAATCTTCTAAACACATCAAAAATATTGTTTATTGGTGTTAGTTTAGTTGATTTTGTTGTACTATACTGTAAATTTAAACTTAAATAGTGCCATATCTTATCTTTGTCAGTTACCAAAGCATTTTGTGATAAATAATTTTCATTCATTAGTATAATTGAGTGCAACTGTTTCCAATTGGAAGAGTATCTAGGATTTATCCAATTCATCACTATTTTAATTATAATGCCGTTATATAAGTTTCAATCTCTGGGAATTTTAACCGCCCTTGTTCCCATTTTCTGATATAATGAGAATATGCCACTCTATTTCTTTTGGGGTACCATAGGAATTTCATCAGAGTTGAAGTGATTTCTTTAAGGATTTTCTTTCCTGGTGGAAGTATAAGAGCTTGTGCTATATATAATATTTTAGGTAACAAAACCATTTTTATCAGTTGTAACCTATCATCAAATGTTATAAATAAATTATTCCATTTGCTTATTAATGTCTTGATTAAGTCTATGGCTTTAGCATAGTTAATCTGTAAGGTTTCCTCTATATTCTTACATAGGACTATTCCTAAATAGGAAACTTGGTTTCCAATAATATGATTAACTGGAACCTGTATGTTCTTTTTTTTTATTTAATAATAAATATTTTGATTTAGCGTTGTTGAAGGATAGTCCTGAGATTCTTTGGAAATTTGTTGTTACTGTATCCACTTCACCTAACACTTCCATAGAGTTCGGTAAGGTAAGTAAGACATCATCAGTAAACATCATTATTTTAGATATATATCGATCATATATATTTATACCTCTTATCTTTGGGTTAAAAATGTATTAAAATGGCAAGTATTTCTATGGCCAGAGCAAATAGGATAGGGGACATGGCACATCCTTGTCTAGTACCTCTAAGTGATTTGGATTGATTTGGAATTAAAGGGACCTAATTTGACATATGCTAGATTATTTTCATAGATTTTTCTTTATCGTTGTTATAAAAAAGGGGGGAAATCAAATAACTGTAAGACTTTAAATAACCCCAATTTAAGGAGTCAAATGCCTTTTGAATCTAGACGTATTATCAATGCTTCATGGTTTCCTCTGTTGAGGTAATATATCAGTGTTAATACTCTCTTAATATTATCCTGTGTATGCCTGTTATGTATGAAACCAGTTTGGTCTTCGTTAATTATTTTAGATATGGGTATTTTCAATCTGTTGACCATAATTGACATAAATAGTTTATAATCATTATTCAGCAAAGAAGTTGGTCTATATGAGTTGTAATGATTAGGGTCCGTATTCTCTTTTAATATAGGGGAAATTAGAGAATATCTCCAAGAAGGAGAAATATTTGCTAATGTTTGAACTTCAAGAAAGGTTTTATGTAGGAGAGGTTATAGAAGAAGGGAACAAATCTATAAATTTTGATAATTAAGCCATCTGTTCCAGATGCTTTATTAGACTTACTTCCTTTAATCCCATCTATAATTTCCTTTTGAGAAATAGGTTTTTGTAGATCTAACATAAGTTCCTCAGGAATTCTTGTTATGTTGGGAACTATATTCTGCAACTTTTCACATTCATTTGTACTTATTTTATCTTTATGATGCTCTGCATAATGAAATAATTAAAAGCCTCCAGAATATCCCCTATGTCCGAGACTTTTTTCCTTTTCTCTTCATGAAAGATACTATCAGTGTTGTTAATTTTTGATTGTATCTTAACTTTCATAGATAGGTTATGACGATGCTTAGGAGAGGTAGCATAAGAATTTAATTTCAGTTTTTCCATAACTAAATTAGTTTTATGGGATAATATTTCATTGTATTTCTTATTTGCTTCTTCTGTTTTCTTATTATTATCTGTGTCAATTAAGTCCTTATTAGATTTAAGAGGTAATATTTGATTTTGGAGTTGCTGTAACTCTGAGTCCCATTCTTTCATTTTATTTTTGTACCAGCTAATGGTTTTACCATATAGATATGCCTTAAAAGAATCCCAAACCATAATTGTGTTTGCTTCAGGTTTATAATTAATCTCTTAGAAAAGCTGAAGTTCAGAAGTTATCCAAGATTTAAAGTCTTTAATATTTGTGATATATGAAGGAATCCTTGAAGTGCTAACTAATTGATTGAATTCCAAGTGTATTGTTAATAACAAGAAATTATGATCTGAAATGGGACAAGGTTGTATTGAAAAATTCAAGATTTTAGAATAAAGATCTTGTGATATATAAATTGTATCTATTCTAGTTTGGGTACCATGTCTATAGTCCTGGTGTGAGAATAGTAAAGAATTTGGTCCCAAAGCATTAAAGGTGTCTTTTAATTTAAACATTTCTGTCCATTTTTTAACTGTTTGGCTGAGGACGATAGTCTAGGAGATTTCCTATTGGTAGTTTCTGTAATATCTGTGATACAATTGAAATCACTTCCTAGTATAATATTACCTGTAGAAGTAGTTGTAATAAAAGCTAAGTGTTTCTTAGCTAGTCCAACCCCCATACCCAGGAACCCGTATAAATTAACCAGGGTCCAAATTCTATTGTTCAACTTAAGTATAACTAAGGCCATAAGTCCATCATTATCTACATGTTTTTAAATAATTTGGGGATTTAAGAAAGTCTTTTTCCACAGCATTGTTACTCCTCTGGTCTTATTTTTATAAGAAGATTGAGCAAGTATTGTGTATTCCTTAGGGTCCCACATAAATGTGTCATTTATTTTAAAGTGTGTCTCTTGGAGCAAAACTACTTGAGCCTTGTTTAGTTTAAGATACCTTAGAAGGTTAGCTCTCTTATATGGATTGCTTAAGCCATTAGTATTTAAGGATATCAAAGTTAAATCCATATCAGAATTCTTTAAAGATATCAAATAATAAAAGAACTTGTATTAATAGAATCCTGTATACATAATACTCTTCCTGAATAGACAACATAATATCAATTGTTATATTTCTATTTATCTGAATCCAAATAACTTTCCCCATAAAAGATAAAAGTAAAACAATTGTGTCAGGCATTTCAAAACTAGAAAAACAGTTAAATAAAAAAATTTGCATATTTCACTGTGATATAAACTTTAATACACCCTATATATGGAATGAAGTACATTTCTAGTCTAGCAAGCAAAACTAAATCTGCTAGACTACCTATCCCAACCATCAACCTTTGTTGGTTCGATCCCATGAAAACAAAGTAAAAAATGGAGAATATATTTAGTAGTGATAAACAACTAATCAGATATTGATTCCAGTTAGGTTTTAGAGATAAGTTACATATACTATTATTAGCAACATTAAACATTTATACAGTAATTATTCACTAAGGAAGAAAGATTTATATTAGTGTGTGTGTGTGTGTGTGTGTGTGTGTGTGTGTGTGTGTGTGTGTGTGTGTGTATATATATATATATATATATATATATATATATATATATATATATATTATATAAAAATCTGAATTTAGTGCTTAATAGACTAAGGAAACATTAGATTTATTAACAGTCTAAATGATTACACAAAATACCTAAGCATGTCATCTGTATTGGTTCTAATAAAAACTTCAAATGGCAGGACAAATCAAAGAATCCTTTAGCATTTGTATTTACTTGCCCTCTGAATAAATCTTATCATGACAATTCCCACTAAATAAAAGCTTCACAAGAACTGGGTGTTGGCACATAATGAGTGCGTGTTATTCCCAAAAGATGTTAACATAGATTCTTAGAAATATTCCATAAGACATATTTGTCCTTAATTAACTCCTAAACTTTTGGAATAGCAGATGTTTAAATGACTGATTGAAATCAATAATAATTAACTGGCATCAGTTAAAATGACAAAAATTAGTAAAAACCATTATTTATATAAAACTTACTATGAGTAACGGGTCTTAAAAGTGAATGACTCAAAAACAGAATTAAGGTAGAGGTAGCTGTAAATATTTACCATAGTAATAGGGTAACGCTGAAACTCATAACTTGTTTGTTGTGTTATAAGTCATAGATATTACTGAGCTCTCGCCCTGTCATAAAGTGCTAATATACTAAAAACATGACTTTATAATAACTGAAAACATGACATCTGAAACATAAATAATATTGAAGATACAATCAAGAAATCAACATATTAAATTCAAGGTAATTATAGTTCAGTCAAAATTATTCATACATATATTTGCTAGGATTTAGTATGGTGTTTGAGTATCCTTACAGTTATCACCATTAGTCATAAGCATTTTATACTAAACACTTGCTAACTGCATAGGAAAGTTATTTATAAAGATCTATTTATAAAAAAAAAAAACTCCAGTATATTCACTAGAAATAGTGGCTATAATTAACTGTTTACAAGAAAAAATAACATTTCTGTATATATTTGATCACACAATATAGTCAGTGTTATAAAAGGTAACCATGAATATGTTTGCAGACAGTGTAGCTCATAATTCTTGTAAGAGAAGCCTACTATAGCAATAACCCACGCCTGGGTGTGGGTAATGCTGGATTTACCCATGGTTGGAGTGGTTTGGTCACGAGGGCGAAGCCCGAGTGGCCAAACAAAGCCAACAGTGGGTAAATCCAGTATTACCCACACCCAGAAGTGGGTTATTGCTATTATACAATGACATTATTTAAGAAAAAAATAATTACTTTTCTTAAATAATGGCATTGTATAATGCCTCCTTGCTGCCCTTCCGCAGCTGTCTGGTATTCTGCGACAGTTCTGATGTACTGTGCATGCGTATGCCTACGCAGTACATCAGAGCTGTGGGCAAAAGCAATGGAGAAAGCAAGATCTCCGTTGCTTTTAAATGGGTTTAACATAGCGAGACAGCTTTAAAAAAAGCAATGGAGATCTCCGTTGCTTTTTTTAAACCTGTCTAGCTATGTTAAACTCCTTTAACATAGCGAGACAGTGTTTTAAAAAAGACTTATACTAATGGAAAAAGACCGGGCGACCAGACCTTTTTCCATTAGTATAAGTCGATTTACAACGTGCACGCTGACCAATCAGCATGCACGTTTTGGAATATTAATGGGGGGTCATGGTATAATATGCTATATTAACCAATCAGAGTCTTGACATTCACAATTAGGCTTGCATATACACATTAGATGTAATCTGATCTGCATGCATAGAATGCGTGATGTCATGAGCTAAGTAAGAAAGCTTCACTTCTTAAATTTCAAACTGACATTTTCACGCCCAGCACGCTACACAGTACAGTTTCTTGACCTCACTTTAACTGTATCACAGAGTCTGCTTATTTACAGTAAAAAATGCAAAGTTTAACTGTCAGATACTTCCAAACAGTAAAATAACATTCAATACACAAGAAATCATCTCCGGACATCACAAACCGTACAACACACACACAAAAAAAACAGTTTGATACAACCTTTCCCATAACTAAACTCTATATAACCCGCAAATTTAGAACATCCAAATACAGTCATTTAAAAGCATTCTAAAAAAAAAAAAAAAAACACTCGACTCCCATATTACATAAAAACTTTCAGATCCCAGCTAAAGCTTCTAATTAATAGGCAGAACAGTCCATAAATTCATGTCATCATTCTTATTTTGGTACTTGCGTATTATCGCAACCACAGACTGTTAGCATTCAAGGCATTCTTGGCAACATTCCACTCTCAGTTAAATAACGTGCTGCAGAGAATGCCGTGAATGCTGACAGTATGTGGTTGTCATAATACGCTAGTGCTTTTCACATCTTTCAGAAGTTTACTCTGTGCATGTTTAGACAACACATAAAAAGAAAACAGCAAGTAGAATACTGCAGGTGGTTTTAATAAGCTTATCCCTCCCGCCTGTGTACAGTAGAAAACACGTCAGTTGAACAAGGAAAGCCCAATACTCTGCAAACCTTTTCAAAATGGAATATTGGCTATAAAAAAAGAAGGGCAAGTAGTTTTAATAAGCATTACTTTCCCGCCTGTGTACAGTAAAAAAACATGTCAATCAAACAAGGACTTAATAAATAGTGAACATAATTATTACAGTTACAGATTTACTTTACTTCAGAAAATGTATACTAATTTCGGCCATTCCCTTATTCTGCCAATGTCTCAAAGTAAATAATACTAACATTTTAAAACTGTCCTTGACTATTTTTTGGATAGTCCACTGAAAATGGACATGTATCCAGTCGGACTATCCCGGTCAACAAATGTAATGTAAATAAATGTAAAGCTATGTGAAAGCTATCTGAAAGATTGCGAAAGGTAGTGTTACACATTTTGGAGAATTAAGCTTGAGGGTTATGCGAACAATTGACCATTCGCTTGTATCCAATGACTGTTTTGTGCCGTTGCCTGTACTGGGTGAAACTGTTGGTTATAAAGAGGTAAATGAACAAGCGCTTTTTTAGGACATGAGTTACTTCAGTAAGAGAGTATGGTTTACGTATTTTCACAACCACACACTCGGCATTCTCGGCAGCATGTTATTTCACTGAGAATGGAATGTTGCCAAGAATGCCTTGAATGCTGACAATGTGTGGTTGCGATAATACGTAAGTACCCTTATTTTAAATACAAAGTAATTTTGTGAAGCAAGCACTTACCAGGAACACCAAGCACAAATGATCCACATCACAGAGACACTCGGACAGCTACGAACATCTAGCAATCGACCACTGCTGCTGAGTAGATATGCAAGAGATACATACTGCTAAAATATAGGAAACATAGTGTCTCTGCCAAATTCAAGTTGAATATAGCAAGTCCGTTGCCAATGAGAGAGAAAACAATACTATAACATTAAATTCTACAGGAAACATAACTTGTAACCACTTAAAACCTTGTGCCATAAAACATACAAGCATATAACTGTCAGAGAGACCCAATTTATGTCAAAAGCCGGCAAACAGCTTTTTGTTCGCGCAGGTACCAATATGTATTCTGAAGCAATCAGAAGTTATAAATATTAAAGAAACTAGTTAATATATACTAAATTATAGATATACCCTGTTATCCCATGTATCCAAAACAGTTTTGATAAATTAATCTAAGCAGTGACTATGCCTGCCTAATAACTCAGAAGAGCATTTAACAGGGCAAAGGGCTATATATTATTTGAAATAAAGCATGTCATCTTAAGATCATAAAAGCAAAGATAGCTTACTGTTCAATTATATCACTCAGTAAATCTGTAATATTATACTAATATACTAAAAAGCATAAACATTTATTTAATTTGTATACGAACCAAAAAAAGTATAGAAATGAAAAAAGCAAAAAGAGAAAGAAAAACAGTAAGAAAAATATTGTCGCGGCATACCTTACTTGAAAATTTAGCTAGTATAAAACAAATTAAACCCTCTCCTCCTCCCAACAAATTCCAACACATGTGAGAGATGCAACCATATAGCCAAACTAGAGGCTAAACTGTCTCAACTCAGTACTGGCATAACCAGTCAAGAGGAGAAGGAAACCACACTCACTACAATTCCAGTCTCACATAGACCTACCACGACAGCAAACCAAACACATAATCACACAAAAACATACTCGGAGGCTCTAAATAAAGATCTGCCGAAGCAGCAGAGACCTCCAAAGCAGACACCCAAGCAGCCGCTACCCCAAAACAAAACACGTGCAACACATATCTCACAAAGCCAGTGTGCCAAACAGTCACAGCCCTTAAGACTAAACAACACACCTGATACACTTGTAATAGGTGACTCTATCGTCAGGCACACTGACGTCCCGCTCACCAGGCTGAACAAGGAGAGGGTCACGGTGAGCAGCCTGTCGGGCGCTAGGATCCGCCACGTAACACAAGCACGCAGATCACGCCAAGGCAAGTACAAATATGACTCAGTCATTGTCCATGCTGGTGTGAATGACCTGAGACGTACCTCCCTGGACTACATGAAAAGAGACATAAAGGAGCTCTCTGAGCATGTAGCCCAGGCCGGTATGACCCTGACCTTGAGTAGCATCTTACCCTCACCAAGAATGATGCCACAATATGAAGACAAGATGATCAATTTCAACAATTGGCTTAAGTACTGGTGTCATTCAAAGGGGATCCAATGCCTGTCAGCTTGGGATGATATGCTCGACAAGCCACGATGCTTCGCTAGGGACGGCTTGCACCCGTCACCCCTGGGCTTTCAGATATTGGCAAAGGGTCTTGCCACCCCCATAGTGCCTTTTTGGCAAGGCTCAAAAGACAAACCCACCTCCATAGGTATCCACAAGGGATAAGACACTAAGAGTAATGCTACTCAACACCAGAAGTCTAAACCTCAAGATGCACGCACTCGAAACTCTCCTTAGCATGGAGAACATAGATATCTGTGCAGGTTCAAGGCTACCGAGAGCACCCCAGCACTACCAGGCTATACCTCATACCATATTTTTCGGCACCAAAACTTGGACCGAACCACAAAGGAGGGGGAGTATCAATATTCAAAGATAACCACACCTCCAGGTTGGTGGCAAAGCACGAAGCATCAGAGACTATCCATGTGCAACTAACAGTGGGTAAAACTGCCTTCCAGTTTATAGCCTGCTACAGACCACCCTCCCAAACCCAGGAACCCCACTCGGCCTTCCTGAGAACACTGGAAAATATGAAGGTCTCTCCAAACACCATTATATTGGGCGACTTTAGCTACCCAAACATAGACTGGGAGCATTACTCTAGCTCCAACACCCTAGCCCAAAGGTTCCTAGAATTTATAAACTTAAATGCTATGGAACAACTTGTTACCACTCCCACAAGAGGGGAAAACATACTGGACCTGATCATCACCAACATGGGGACTTTATGCTCCAGACCAGAAGTGTATCCCTCACTGGTAAGATCAGACCATAAACTAATCTCACTGGATATTCACATCCCGACCCCACCCCCTGCCCAGAAAACCACAGTGAAAAACTTCTCTAAAGCAAATTTCACACTCCTCAAAACTGAGGTGGAATCCTTCAAAGCCCCCGGGCCTGTGGAAAATACGGCCCAGACCGCAGAATCCTTTATAAACGCATTCTATGAACACCTTCAGGAATGCATGGATCATGCGATCCCAAATAAAACCAAGACCCAATCCTCCAAAGGCAGACGTCCTGTCTGGTGGACCCCAGCCATAAACAAACTGTACAATAGAAGGAGGAAGCTGCTAAATGAGAGAGCAAAATCCCAAAAAGGGAAGGCATCACTGATCAGTATTAGCAAAAAACTACGGGCGCACACAAAATTGTCTAAGGCCAGCTTCGAGAGAAAAATTACACAGGACACTAAGGATAATCACAAGGCTTTCTTTAGTTATGTTAGGAACCTGGGTGGTAATTCCCAGATATGCTCAGAATTAGTCCAAAATGACAAAAAATACACCGAACCCACAGACATTGCCAACATCCTAGCTGACAGGTTCAGTGCAAACTTCTTCCCCCACTCCCCACCAAAAGGGCAAATATCTATCCCAGCAGAGTGCTGCCCCCCTGACATCTCAGATGCTCAGGTAAGAGCCGCCCTCTCCAAAGCAAAAAACACAGCATCAATGGGACCAGATGGTGTCCTGGGCTGCGTCCTACATGAACTCCAAGAAGAGCTAAACCCAAACATAAAACTACTGTTCAATCTCAGCCTTACTACAGGATATGTGCCCAAAGAGTGGCGTACAGCAACAGTGGTCCCTCTCCATAAAGGTGGTGCCTCAACGGATCCTGGAAACTATCGCCCCATAAGCCTGACTAGCTTGGTCTGCAAAGCTATGGAAAGGATCATCATGGACCTTATAAATAAAGATATTGGGGACCTACAAACACTGGATCCTACCCAGTTCGGCTTTGTTAAGGGCAGATCCTGCCTCTTAAACCTGGTTGATTTCTTTGAAACAGTCACCAAGGCCATTGACGAGGGGAAGGTGGTCCACACTGCCTACCTGGACCTCGCAAAAGCCTTCGATACAATACCCCACTCTGGCATTATAGATAAGCTCACCAGCTCAAATATAAACCTCTATGTCACTAGATGGATTGCAAACTGGCTCAAGGACAGAACCCACATGCGTAGGAATTGCTGGAGCCATGTCAGACTCCAAACCAGTTACAAGTGGTGTCCCACAAGGCTCAGTCCTGGGACCTCTCTTGTTCGGTATATATTTCTCGGAGGTACAGGCCAACACGGAAGGATTGTGGCTGACCAAGTTCGCAGATGACTGCAAACTGGGCGCCATAATCAACTCTGCAGCCGACACAAGCATCCTCCAAAAGGGCCTCATAGAAACAGACAACTGGTGCCAGAGCCATGGCCTCAAGCTAAATGCCAAAAAGTGTATAGTCATTCCCTTTGGCAAAAACAAAGTGCCCACAAATTACCACATAGGTGGTAATCCATTAAGTACAGAAGAAGTAATTGGGGACCTGGGGACCCAAGTTGATAGCAATCTCTCATTTGACAACCACGTGGCCAAAGTGGTTAGAAAAACATTTTATATAGCCCACCTAATCATGAAGGGATTCACATCTATATCAGAGGAGGTCATTGTGCCTCTTTACTCATCCCTCATCAGGCCCATAATTGAGTACAATGCCCCTTTTGGGATGTACCTTACCAGACACCTGCAGCAACTGGAAAGACCCCAAAAGTACCTCACCAAGAGGATCAAAGGGCTCAAACAGATGCCATATGCTGCCCGGTTAAAGAAACTCCAGCTCTACTCAGTGGCATACCGCCTGTTCAGAGGCGATCTGTGCCTGACGTATAAAGCCATGTCCAATCCGGAATTAATGGACATGCTGCACCTCAGAAAATCCAAATCCCATCCAGCTACGCGCTTGAGAGACTTGAACCTCAGCACTGAAATAAATAGGACATGCTGGAGGGACAGATTCATAACCCAGAGGCTCCCTTCACTCTAGAATAAAATCCCAGTCCAGGTTAGGCAGAGTCCCTCATTGACTCTCTTCAAGAGGAATCTTGATGAGTGGATGGGAGATCGTAGGTTTACCCCGGGTATCACTTCTGTGTCACTGTTAGACAGAGGCACAGTCTACTAACCTCGAAAAAGGGCATAGCAAAATAAATTTAAAATGGGTGGCGAAAGCCAAACACATTCTGGCTAGGCTTATAAATGCCCTAGGGCAGATAGCCTGGTATGAACCTATGAACCTATAAAGTCCAGTTGCAGTAGATGCTTTGAGAAATTTAGTGGGAACATCAATCTTTGACTCAGTTTTTTTTTTCTTTTTAACATCAGTCCTAGAAGATTTATCAGTAACTCTCTTCAGAGATGCAGATGCCCATTCCATGTCTTCAGGTAAGGAAATAATGTTGTTGTTTTTAATAAAGGCAGTGGCTTCCTCTAGGGCATTAAATGATCTCATTTCATTCTGATATAGAATTTTTATTCTGGCCCGAAAGACGAGCTGAGTTTTGATGTTATTCTGCTTTAACAGTTTTATTAATAGCCAAGCTTTTTTCCTCTGTTCCAAAACCCTGGTAGAATAGTCATTATCAAACCTAATTGAGTTTTGATTAAATTTTAATGGACCTTTCCTCCAAGCAGATTTTAAGACCAACGCCTTGTCCAAATAAGATAGAAACTTTATGACTATTGATCTGGGAGGAGTAGAGGAGGATGTTGACTCTGTCTTTCCTAAAGCTCTATGAGCCCTTTCAATACCAAAGGATAGACCCTCCTTTAAATCTAAAATCTCTGGAATCCAGGTATTCGGGAAAGTGATGATATACTCTCCTTCAGCTCTCTCAGGGATGCCAAAAATCCTTATGTTTGACCTTCTCTCCCTTTTTTCCAGGTCATCCACTTTATTGAGAAGCCAAGTGTTTTGTTTGATGAGGAAATCTTTCTGGCTTTCTTCTTCCTTCAGTCTTCCATGAAGATCATTCAGGGATGCTTCTAAGTGTGTTATTCTGGATTAATGCTGTTCTATAAGTTTCTTGAGAGAATCTGTTTGTTTCTGACAATTTTCCTTGAGGTTTTGTAAATTCTTCTTAAAATCATCCATTTTTAGTGAGAGTTCTTGTTGAGCAGATGTCACAAGTTGCATTTCTTTTTTAAAGCCATGTCAGAATGAGAAGTCTTCGAAGTGCTCATCTCCACAAATGATGATCTCCTTTATAATTTGACAAGAAAAATCTTTCCTAAGTTCACCATAGTTACTAATAATATAGTTTGTACTTTCATCTATCAATTCTAAGTATTTTTGCTAAAATAAAGTAAGTTATTTCCTGATGTTCTTCATTCCACATTGCTGCAGTCCTAACCATTGGGGTAGTCCGCTGTCCAGTCGGCCCGAATACCAAAGTATATGGCTGACGTCGGTCAAGGCGCATTAGACTGATGTCAGGACATCAGGGTACTAATGCGCATGACCGACGTCATATCCTCAGTCTTTTTTGCCGCATGGTCCGATGCAGAAGCAGTTTTGCGAGTGCAGGTTGGCGTTCTGAAATTTTCTGAAGTCGGAGTTTCAGACCGAATCAAAGTTGGCTAAGTACCCCGTTGGGGAACATTTTGGTTTTTTCTTGCCTCAGTATTTAACCGGATGTCAGAAAAAGTGAATAACTGTATTTCTTGTGGGAAACAGATACCTCATAGGGATTACCATACTTTGTGTATACCTTGTTTAGGGCCTGAGCACGACGTTGTTGGATGCCGCTCTTGTGCTAGATTTAACAAACGCACTATTAAGCGGAGGTTAGACTGTGCCAGGTTAGTGTTTGGGAAGCGTTGTAATTATAAAATGCCGTCGGATGCTCCGGCCGCTTCCCAAAAAGCGCAAGGACAAAGCAGCAAAGCCTAGGGTTGAAGAACCGGCAGTCCCGGACGTCGGTTCTTTAGAAGGCTCAGTGGAGCCAGAGGTTTTGCCAGGAGTTTCTTTGGAGTCTCAGGCTGAGACTTTACTGTTACAGCATGTGCCCTCTCAGGAGGTAGGCCAGGCTGAGGGGGCTTCTCAGGTAGCTGTTCTTCCCTCTCTTCCTAAGGTAGTTAGAGCCTCTCCTTCTGTTTCCAAGACTTCTTTGAGAGGTAGGCCAAGTTTAGCTTCAGTGGGGGCTTCTCCTAGCACTTCAGGTTCTGTGCCTAAGAAACATATGCTTAAAATGGCAGAGGATTTGATTACTATGATTAGAGGTTCTATGCCCCCTCCTGATAAGAGGCCTAGGGTGGAGCCTGAGTTTGAGAGTTTTGAACAGTGTTCAGAGGCTTCTGAGTCTTCGGCTGAAGACTTGCAGGAGTTTCCTCAGTATTCTGATTCTGATGTGGATGACTCCACTCCTTCAGCTTCTCCACCTGAGGATTTTTCATTTTCAGAGACTCTGCATTCCATGAGGGAGCATTTTAAATGGGAAGGCCAAGATTACTCTGATTCCAGGAAGAGGCTTAGGGAATTCTTGTTTTACCCCAGCATAGGCCCTTAGCTATACCTCCTGTGTTGAATGTGGTGGAAGATGTTTTTGCAGAGGCTTCCCTGAACCCTGATTCTTTGCCTCCTGCCCCTGTTAAACCTGATAGGTACTATAGGGTGCCTGAAGCTCATAAGTATCTTTTTAAGAGTCCTAGGGCAGACCCAGAAACTGTTTCTCAGGGGCCTAAAGGTGTTAAGGCCTCTGTTGTTAAAAATCCTGTTCCCTCTGATAAAGAGGCAAGGGCTTTGGATAGATGGGGTAAGAAAGTGTATACTTCTTCCACTTTAGCCATGAGGGCATTGAATTGTCAGTTTCACATGCTAAAATACCAGAATTATCTCCTTTCACAATTGAAATCTAAGGTGGATGCTCTGGCGGAAGGTATTGAGTGTAAAGAGTTGCTGGATTTAGTTCATGTGTCTGAACAAGTGGGTAAGCATTCTTTGCAATGTGGTTTTGATGCTGTGCAGGCCTCCTCGAGGGTGGCTGCCACTGGTTCTGTTCTTCGCAGGCACGCTTGGTTGAGGGATCAGAATTTAGCTGAGCATGTTAAGACAAGGATTTTGGATGCTCCTTTACAGTCTGATGTGTTGTTTGGCTCGCCTGTGGAAGCAGTTTTAAAGAAAATGGAGGACAAGGCTAAATCTATGCAGACTGTTAAAGATTTTTTGCAGGTGCAGCCTCCAAAGTTTAGCAGACATTGGCCTACGAAGGGTTGGACATATCCTGCTTATGATTCCCAGTCTAGGGGTAGGTCTAGACGGGGTAGGGGCAGAGCTCAAGGTTCTTTTAGGCCTAGAACAGGAGTTCTCCTGCTCAGACTTCTGGTGAGGGCAGGGGTCAGTCCTTTCGTAAACAGACCCAATGACCTGCCTTTTCAGCTGCCAGCACATTCTCGTCTGGCAGCTCCTTTGGGAGGAAGGCTGTCTCTTTTCAAAGAAAATTGGGATTTAATTACTCAAGACAGTTGGGTGTTGGATATCATTCACCACGGTTACAGGTTTTATTTCCATACCTTGCCCCTTACAAAGGCATGCCAGACGTTCCTCCTCCACAAAGGAAAGAGGCTCACAAGCAAATTTCTCTGTTACTCCAAATAGGGGCCATTCAGCCAGTCCCTGTACCAGAAAGGGGCCTAGGATTTTATTCTCGCCTGTTCCTAGTACCAAAGAAGGGGAACACGTGGAGACCAATTTTGGATTTATCTATCCTCAACACTTATCTGGACATTCCAAAGTTCAAAATGTTGACGTTACAACAGCTTTTACCTCTGCTGGGCAAGAATCACTGGATGGTAACTTTAGATCTCAAGGAAGCTTACCTTCATGTGCCTATAAGACTAAGTTGCAGAAAGTATCTGCGTTTTCGAGCTGGAAATTCTCATTATCAGTTCTCTGCATTGCCCTTTGGCTTATCTACTGGGCCCAGAGTATTCACAAAGGTTCTGGCTCCAGTGATAGCTTACTTCAGGCAAAATGGAATTCAAATCTACCCTTACTTGGACGACTGCCTGATTCTGGCTCAAGAAAAGGAAGACCTTCTACAGCATTTGGAATATGTCATAGCAGTGCTAAGATGCCTAGGGTATTCTGTGAACGAAATAAAGTCCAGTCTAGTACCCTCTCAAGACATGTGCTTTCTGGGTGTGAGACTGAATACAGCAGCCCAGATGGCCTTTCTAACCCCGGACAAACAAAAGAATCTTTCCAGTTACTTCCATCAATTATCTCTTCAGTCCGGGCTGACTGCAAGGACAGTCCTTCAAGCCTTAGGGTTCATGGCATCTTGTATTCTGGTGCTTCCCAATGCCAAACTGCATATGAGGAAGCTACAATGGTATCTAAAAAATGTATGGACACAGCACTGCCAGGATTTGGACACTGTCATTCAAATAATACCTTGCATTCAAAAAGAATTTTTGTGGTGGGCTCAGGAATGTCACCTAAACAAGGGACTCTCTGTGACCCGGTCAGAGGCGAGTCAGATTTTAACGACAGATGCCTCGGACATTGCTTGGGAGCTCATCTAAATGGAAAGTGGATACAAGACAAGTGGCCTGCCAGACTACTGCATCTACATATCAACATGAAGGAGATGTTAGCAGTTCAGTTTGCATTAATGGCTTTCAAGGAGTTGCTTCTTCCAGGGCAGGTGTTGATTCTAACAGACAACACAACTGTCATGTGGTACATCAACAAACAAGATGGAACACATTCTTATCCTCTATGCAGGCAAGCAATGATTTTATGGGAGACTGCGCTCAGCTTGCAACTAACTCTTCAGGCAAGGTTTCTGCCGGGAGCACAGAACTCCTTAGCAGATGTGTTAAGCAGACAAATCATGGATCCCCACGAGTGGAAACTGGATCTTCATGTATTTCAGAAATTGACAGTGTCATGGGGAACTCCAGACATAGATCTGTTCGCTTCTCCACTAAACCACCAGCTGCCAAAGTTTTGCACAAAGGGGTTTCATCACACAGCTTGGAAAGTGGATGCTCTTTCTTTCAGTTGGAAAAATCTTCATGTGTATGCCTTTCCACCTCTGCCTCTTCTTCAAAAGGTACTCCTAAAGGTCAGACAAGACAAGCCAAGGATGATTTTAATAGCTCCAGATTGGCCTCGGCAACACTGGTACCCACTACTAAGGAGTCTGGTAAGGAAGCCTCCATGGCCTTTACCTTTGATTCCACACCTGTTATCTCAGAAGGACGGTCACCTGCTCAATGTCAAACTTCACTCTCTTCATCTAACAGCCTGGCATATTCTGTTTTGAAACACAGCAGGTCTCAACTTCCTCAACAAGTTTTAAATGTGATTATGGAAGCCAGGAGACCTAGTACAAGGAAAGTGTACGCAGAAAAATGGAAGAGATTTTTATTTTGGAGTGCAGCAAAGAATTTGGAGATTTCTGAGCCTAATTTGAGTGTGGCTCTTCAATATCTTACTGAGTTATTGGACAAAGGTTTGTCCTTCTCTTCCATTAAGATTCATGCTGCAGCAATTTCAGCTCACTATGATTGTGACCCACCATTGTTTTCGCATCCTTTGTTCAAGCAGTTTCTTAGAGGGGCAAAGAATATAAGACCCCACGTAGAGCTCCTACTCCTGCTTGGGATCTCAATTTTGTGTTGGAAAACTTACTCTACAACCTTTTGAGCCTCGGCTACTGCGGAATTGAAATACTTGTCATGGAAGACTGCTTTTTTGTTGGCTATTACTTCTGCAAGAAGGGTTTCTGAGTTGCAGGCCCTTATGGCAGTAGAGCCCTTTTGATTTTCCATAAGGATAGGGTATCATTACGCACTAATCCTTCCTTTATGCCTAAGGTGGTTTCTAGTGTGGCTTTAAACCAAACTATTCATTTGCCTACTTTCTATGCAGATCCCCAAAATAAGGGAGAAAAGATTTTGCACACTTTGGATGTACATAGGCAGTTACGTTATTATCTAAGCAGGACTAAGGATTTCAGGCAGTCTCAGCAGTTGTTTGTTTCTTTTGCTTTGAGTTCTCAGGGCAAGCCTGTGTCTAAGCAAACTATTTCTAAGTGGATTGGGTTTTGCATTTCTTTTGTTATTCCCATCATGGCAAGGAGATTCCAGCTGGGATTAGGCCTCATTCCACTAGGGCTACTGCCACTTCTACAGCATTTCTAAGGGGGGTGGCAACTAAGGATATTTTGGAGGCAGCTACTTGGAGTTCAGTGCATACTTTCTCTAAGCATTACCACCTTCCTCTCTACTCTAAATCTAGGGCTGGTTTTGCCACAGCTATTTTGCAAGGCATGTTGACAGCTCCTGCTTCCTTATGATTTGCCAGCCTCCCTTACCTCTGCTTTGGGATTCTACCCAATGGTTAGGACTGCAGCAATGTGGAATGAAGAACATAGTACAGTTTTGTACCTACCATAAATGTAGATGTTCGAGGATCCACATTGCTGCAGTCCAATTTACCCTCCCTCCTTCCCCTCTGTGTTTAGGGGTGGTGGTGTGGATTAGGCTATATTCTTGTAAAATTGTATATATTGTATATATGTTTGGTGCAGGGGTTTTTGGTGTTTTTGGTTTAGGCCTTGTCTTTTTAGGGTCTTCTGACATCTGGGGCAAGAAAAGACTGAGGATATGACGTCGGTCATGCGCATTAGTACCCTGACGTCCTGACATCAGTCTAATGCGCCTTGACCGACGTCAGCCATATACTTTGGTATTCGGGCCGACTGGACAGCGGACTACCCCAATGGTTAGGACTGCAGCAATGTGGATCCTCGAACATCTACATTTATGGTAGGTACAAAACTGTACTTTTTTTATACTAGTTTCATGGAGCTCTGAAAAACTGCTGCTGTCAGTTGGCCATCTTGGCTCCGCCCCCTTGACTGTTTTCTTGTAATCCAAGCTTGTTTAAGAGATCTCTCAACCATGAGCAATATTCCAGACACTTTGAAAAAGATTCTGCAAAGGTAAGCAAGTCATCTAAATATAGAAAAATGTAGATACCCTGTAGCCTGCAATGAGATATAACTGAAGCTAGACTTTGGACTTCCCACTGCACCAAGAGTATTCACAAAAGTTAAGGTATAGAACTGATAATGTGATCCAGACATCCAAAACCTTAATAAACGTCTGAAATCTGGATGAATAAGGATGTGAAAATACATATCTTATAAGCCTAGCATTACAAGGAAACCTGAAAGAGGAAGAAGAGTTTACAGGTTGTGAAGTGACATAATTTTGAATTAGGGCACTGTCACAAACGGGTTTAGTAAAGAAAGATCTAGAACTGGTCTCTGAGCATTTTCTTTCTTTGGCACTAGGAAAACCCTTGAATAAAAATCCTTCCCCACTTGCAAAGGAGGAACTGGTTCTATAAATCCTTGGGACAACATGTGAAGAAGAACAGGTCGAAACAACAGTCTGATCTATAGGATGAGGAATGACCCCCAGAAAGGAGGAATTTCCTCCCACTACCATCTGTAATCTTATTGAATGATATTCAGAACCTATTTGTGTGAAGCATGCTATTGCCAAAAAGAAAGAAAAAGGAGATTAAGACTTTCTGGAAGGAAAAAGAAGAGAGGGACGGATTGGGTCATAAGGTCTCTTGAATAGTCAGCCCAATATATTGGTCTGTCCTTGGTTTGGGGAGTTTAGAGACTTCTTTGTTTGGAACTCCCTTGCCATTCATTCTTAAATGTCTGTTTACCTGAATTCTGTTGAGACTGTTTGTGTATTCTGTTTTCTGCCAAAAATGGAAGAAGGAACAAGAAAATCCCTTGAGTAATTCAGAAAAGGAGAGTGGAAAATTCTTCGTGATTTCCTGGATCAGCTTGCCCTTTCATCTCACTTTTTGATCACTTGTGCAGCAGAGGGGCCAAACACTAAATCTTTATCCAAGGGAGAATTTAAAATCTCATTTTTAACATCAGTTGGAAGGTTCTAAGAATGTAGCAATGCAAACCTCCTTAAGAGCACCAGTGGCAATAGCCCTGGAGGAAGTATCAATAGAGTCTTACAACACACTGCAAACAGTAAGTAGTGACCTGTGCAAAAGAAGAAACCTTATTTTTTTTAAAACAGACTTTTCCTCACAAGAAGAAACTGCAGGTAAAATATTCCTCATATTTTAACAATTTGTCAGAGGAAGCTTTAACATATGAACCCGACAGTTCAAAATTCTAAAAACCAAAGTAGCAGCTCTATAGACTTTTTCCCATGTACCTATCAATAATTTTGGTATCTTTATGAGAAAGAGTAGGATTGGAATTAACAAAGTGTTTAGCAGCAATGGGATCAACTAAGGCTATAGCCGTGGGCCAGGTTAGGAAAGGCTGAGGAATTTTATATACTGTATCTGCTTTTTTAGGGGCAGCTGGCTGACTAACAGGAAAACTGCAGATGGTAACACACACATCATCTAAAGCTGACATAACCGGAAGAATGGGCGTAGGTTCTGGAAAATACTTCTTTATAACTTGTAGTATTTTTTGAGGGTCTGAAAAACATCAATGTTCTCCCACTGAAAACACTGGCACATTCTAGCAATGGTCTCAGAGTAAAAGAAACCCGCACAGGGAGAATAAGAAACTGAGTTCTCCTCTGAATTAGAAATTTGAGGGAAAAAAACCCTGAATCCTTCATTTCATCTTCCTATTTGGATTCAAAATTTTAAACCTGTTCAGGAAAAGAGGAATCCCACTTTCTTTTACAGGAATACTTTAGAAGAAGGAGCAGTAGCCTGAATTAAACCCTGAACCAGACCCAGTATAAACTACTCTTGTTTAAAGAAAATTGAGGAGGAGTAGCTACATGCTTGGTTTTCTGTTTCTTTTTTGACAGGAAAACTGGTGTGGACTGTGTCACTCAAGGCAGCAACTGCTTCTACAGGGATGGGCACATCCATTCTTGCCGAACAGGGAAACCTTACATGTTCCTTTTCCCAGAACTGAGTGGCTCTCCCTTGCCCACTCAGAGGACTCCAGCAGCCACAGAGGAAATGGCTAACCCCAGTCCATAGTGATTGTAGGCGCTACACCAGAGAGATCCTGGGTAAAAGATGAGTGGTCTACACTACAACATATGGCCACTGGAGATTCACCCATCTGTGGTAGAGGCAAATTGTTAGCCTGCTGTTGCGACAAAAAATGTTTGCTTAACTTTTTGTTTTTGTGGCTGGAAGAAGGACCGACTTCGGGGACCAGTGGTCTGTTCCATGCTCAAGCCGAAAAAGGTGTCCCTTTCCTGGGAAGACAAGTAGCAAATGCCAGTAAAAGTACTAGTCCACAAATGTTACTTTTTTGACAGAAAAAATACAGTAGAGAGCACTTCTCCACAGAAAATATTTTCAATTAGTTAACCCCTCTTTTCAACCAACAGAAAAAAATTGAGTGCTCCATTTAAAAGTATATTACAGTATCAAGACAGTCCATTAAAACGCAACACTCCTACCTTTTAAAATAACTTCCATAGAGGAAAGTAATAAAACATCCAATAAATTTTAAGAAAATGCAAGTTCTGCTCAGCAAAAGAAAGCACAAGCTAACTATCAATCCTCTAAAGCCTCAGAGGAGTGTACTCTTAGGTGGCGGGAAAGCTCTGAAGGGCTTCATGCCCAAACTTGTCTTTTAGTCTGCTCCAGCTGCCTGACAGTTTGGACATATGGAAGGTACCCTGAAGCTTTGGAAGCTGGCCAGCCTTGGCAGGATATAACCCATATAGCTAACGTTACTGCATAATGATCAATATGATGAACATCAGTCATCATCTAATCTTATCATAGAACTGCCAGCTTTGAGTGGAGGATTTGACCTTGCAGTTCCTTAATTAGCCGTTTTGTAAAGGATATGTGAACTGTCTCAATACTGTAGGAGAAACCTTGAACAATTTTGGAATCCAGTTTGTGAGAAAGATAGCCATATTTTCTCCCTCCATTTTCCTCATATGCTCCAAAATTTCTTAAATTATTTCTTCACTCCCAGTTTTCAGGATCAGACCTTTTGCAGTAACAAATTATCTTGCTTTAGAAAAAAAAAATCAATGTGATATTCAAGCTCATCTGGTTGCCTTGTTGTCATTTAAGCTAGTTTGTCATCTGTGTAAACATTTTGTTGTTATGTCATAGTTTTTAGAAGTTGAAGCTGTTGCCATTTTATTGCATGTAATGTAATTTCTTGACCATTTTTAAGGGTAATTCTTGTATGGATGATATGATTTGTTTAAAATCCTCGTGGAGATCTATTGCCCAATTTATTGGAAACAGACATGCTTTTTTGGTCTGTTGAGATATCTTCTAAAAGCAACTTTTTTGAATTTTTAACTTTTGACAAGTAAACTTTGATCAAGAATGTAAATGTAGTTTCCTTTACTTATAGCACAGATTGGATCAAATTAGATGATAATATCTTGTCAGGTACTTTTTACCATCTTGTCACTTGCTTTTTAACTTTGCAGAGCAAATAGAAACTGCTGCACTCACACTGCCACCTTGACCACACCCCTGCTGCTGATATTTGAGTCCATGACGTAGCTGAGTTGTATATTCATCCCAAGCTATAGGAGCTTTGTTGCTGCTGTAGTTCATCATCTGCTGGCAGGTGTTTCCACATCCCAGTAGGGTTCCTGGCCTGGGATTCTTCCTAGATGTGACTAATAACCAGAAAGACAGAAAGTAAATACTACAATCTAGTCGTTTTGAAGAACTCACCTTAACAGAAGATTGTTGATTTGATTTCTGTCTGTTTGGTAGGGCTGCCACTTCATTATGTTTAGCTTTTCTGTGTTACTGTACTTGGTTTGCCTTTAGGCCTTAAATGCAGTGCTGGGATGTGCATCTTTGAGTGAATGCTGTTTAGCTGTTAAAGTGATTGAGTCAGGCCTCCCCCTTTTTAAGTTCAGGTGGAAAGAGTGGCCAATGTCCATTTCATAAAAAGTCATAGAAGTCTAGCTGCTGTCAGTTATTGTTCTTTAAGCTTTGTACTGCTGGCCAGTGAAAAGTTACTGTAACACAGTAATTGAACTGGTTCCCAGTAAGACTGCTGTTTTAAGATGTAGATCAAGTTTGGTGAGTAGTGTTTTAAGAAGTACACCTACGGCTTAACACTTTTGCTGCTTCTGCCTCCAAATTAACAGATAACACTGCAGCCAACAGTATAGGAACAGGAAGCACTAAGCCTTTTGTGCTTAGTTGTTACTTGACATTGTATCAGTGGAAGTTGGATAGAAAGAGTAAATGCTTAAATGTGATGAATAACTGAAAAGGTATAAAAAAAAAATCAATGTGCATAGTTACAATGAGTTTGTCACTGAAGTGTACTTTGCTAAGTTTACAACAGACTAAACAATTCTAAGTAAATATAGAAATTTTGTTTTATATTATGGTAAAATGTTTCTGGTAGAACATCTGTGATATTGGGAGTTTTTAAGACCTCCCCACCCAGACCATCAAACCTGTTCTACCGTCTTGGACAAGTTCATTTCTGCACTGGCTAGCTGAAGACACTTTGCCAGCTGGAGCAGGAGTCAAGCTGATGCAAATAACCTTCCTTCCTTCAGTGGTTTATATTTTTTATATCCTGCTGTTTTTTCCCTGCCCAATATTTGATGTGTAGTTCTGTCATTGTGGTGATGAGCTGTAGGTGCATTTTCCAAAGTTTATGGATGGACTGAAGCCCACATTTTACATCAGTGGTCTTAACCTGGAAAGAACCTCCCTTTCCTTCTGCGAGGTAGATGAGCTGGCATAATGCCATTCATTCATTTATACCCACCTAGCTGTCTCAGCTGCTGAGTCTGCCTATTGAACCTCAGTCTTCTGTGACCGCTAAGGCTCTTTCCATATCCACCAGAGAGTCAGTGTGTCGTGGATGTGACATACTAATTATTCTGCTTCACCTGTGACACTTGTGCTACCATCATGTACATCAGGAAGCTTTGGATTGTTTTAGTAGTTAACTCTGAAACAGCATTCGCCTGAGGGTTTTTTTTCCGTTTGTCATACCTTTCACCCATGCCATTTATTCTTTCTCTTTTCCAGTCTGGATATATTCATAACACTTTGCATGTATAACAAATGAAAAATGCCTTTGTTTTGCATACATGTAATTTAGATAACTGCCACCTAACTGGTATGATGACGTTTTTGTGGGGTTGCAGTTTCAGTGCAATATTTGATGTATTATCTGTTTAGCTTTAATGTTACACAGCAGCCTTGTTTTATAGTAGAAAGTAGTGAAAGCCAAACCTTTATTGAGTTAAATGTCTTCTTTTTTGTTAGGTCTGGGATAAGAGTGAGAGCGGGGAGTGGCACTGTACTGCCAGTTGGAAGGTAAGATTGTTACTGTGGGAAAGGATTATTAATTATATTGTTAAAGATATAAATGTGACATTCTTTTAATAATCAGAGTTGTAATGAATGAATTGCTTTTCCGAAATTTATCTCTGGAGTGTTGCTATTGTCCTGGACCAGTTTAAACAGATCTGATTTATACCTTTAAGCTTTATGGTGGCATGTCAGACTTACTTCTATAGATTACCTAAGTCACACTTGCGATTAACAGCACCTATGAGTTGAGGATGATAACAAGACAGCAATGTTAAAGAACTGCCTGTTGTTTATTGTAATTTGTGTGATTTATTGATTAGATGTACTGATTTTGTTTTTGCCATAACCTCAGCTTTATTTTGGTGTGTTAATGAAATATATATAACATGTACAACAGTACTTAAGCACAGAAAAATGCACAGTATGACCTATGTACAGAATAAACAGTTTTAGATATTTAGGGAGATAATGTTGGTCTGCGAAGATGTTGATGGAAGACTCATGGTACATAGAGCAAGGCCAGCTATTGCAGCTAGCCCTTTTCCTTCTAGTTTATCAACTTGTCCCAGATGCATTTTATCTACACTTATAGTATATTAATAGGTATACTGCAAGGTGTGTTCTGCAATGTACTCACGGAAAAAATAAAATAAAAAAAAGCATCATAATTTCTCCCCGTGTTTCAACAATCTTGAGATTTGCTAAATTAAGGAGGGAAGAGCTCCTGAGTGCAGGATTTGTGAGGATTAGCTTCCCAAATAAAAATATTTTTTTATATATATAATTTTTTAACATTACTGTATAATATTGTACCTGTTAAAATTCCTAGGACTGAACTGTTATCCTTGGAAATGCAGAACTGTAAGTACAAGTTAGGGGAAATCCATCCATCCATCCTCAACCCCTTTTCCCATTTTTGCATATGGGGTCATGGTATCACTTCGCCAGCAGCAATCATCTCAAGCCAAGGTTTAGACTGCCGGGTGACTAACCCTGCCACGGTAGTTCATTCGTACTACTCATTCGCACACACACTTACCTACGGCCAATTTAGAGTGTCCAGTCCACCTACTGCATGTCTTTAGAATGTGGGTGGAAACTAGAGCACCCAAAGGAAACCCACGTGACAACAAGGAGGACATGCAGTCTCCGAACAGAAGGCACCCCAGCCGAGAATCGAACTGGAGAACCTATTGCTGTGAGGCAACAACACTAACCGCTGCACCCCTGTGACTACTCCTCACCTCAGGACTGTGCCACACACCACTGCTATTTGTACACACTTAATTCTCTCAGAAAAGGCAGAGTAATTCTACATACCATATACTTGAATGTAGTATATATTATTTCCCAAACTAAGTACAAATTAGAGAAATAATATACTAAATTCAAGTATATGGTATGTAGAATTACTCTGCCTTCGAGAGAATTAAGTGTGTACAAGTAGCAGTGGTGTGTGGCACAGTCCCGAGGTGAAGCCCTCCTGTAGGAAATGGTTTAACAGTGTAACAGCAAGATTCAGAATTCACTGTTTGTTGGATTCACAGTTTGAAGTTCCGGAACTCTCAGTATTGGGACTTGCACTTCTGATATGGAGCCTGCAGTACATTTCAGGACCCTACTGCCCTGTCTTTTTAATTTGATCTCGATTTATGGCTGTGCCCCATGTTTTGTTTGTTCAGTTCCATCTCCTCTACCCATCTGACCCTTTGTCAGAGTGGTTGCTTTTGTCTACCTTTGTGTAAGTTCAAAAACTGGTTTACGCCTTATTTCATTTTCTTATTTACTTACCATTTTATTACTTCTCTATTGCTTGCTTTTAGCCTAATCTCACTTTCTTTATAGGCTGTCAGCATTGGGCAAAATATTCTGTATGTGGCCTTATAATTTACCCTTTGTGATAGGGGAACAGCATAACCATGTCAAGCCCACTCCCAGCATCCTTTAACTGGTACCCTTTTGGAGTGCTATGCATAGTGCACCATGTCTTAGTTTATTGTGTTCTTTGGATTTCACTTACTGAAGTGCAGTTTGCTTTCACAGTATGCTTTATTAATTAATTTAACTGGTGAGCTGACCCAGAAAAGGCTGTCTGTATTCAGCCGTAGTCTGAGGCTAGAAATACAAAATGTTGTCAGACATGAATAGTAAAAATCAAATGAAGAATAACCTAGTGAATAACACAATCTGGGATCATTATAAGGATGCTCTAATTAAAATAATACGAGCAACAGTGAGCTTCAGTGAAATACCTTTTAATTAAAGCATTTATGTTTTGCAGCTCCCTTTAAGTGTATATTTAATTAATTTGCAATTGTTCATAGGTTCATAGGTTAGTACTAAGCTAATTGGCCTTGCGAGTCATTTTAAGCCTAGCCAGTTATCCCTTGTGAAACTCAAACCTTGCAGCTTGTGTTTGTTAGGCAAACACCTTAACCATTAGGCCACCCTCCCAACCCCTGGTGAAAAATGGTTTAGATCCGAGTACAGGCTGTCATTTCAGGAATTCAGTGCTACTAACAGAAAAGGCTTTGTCACAGCTGGAAATTTTATTGGTTGACTGGGAGCATCTGTTTTGGCAGTAAGTGGCAGGAAGAGACAATGCAAATTGACATTGTAAGTTGCAAAAGTGAGAAATGAGAAACTGCATACCTGTGTAGAGCAGTAGTTGTAATAAAACATTTTGTAGGTAACCGAGTATGTAAAGGGAAGCAGGAACATTGGAGTCTAGTAGCCAGTTTGTTCTGGTCTCAACAGTGCATTAATGTTAATTATGGGACAAAAGGAGAATGAATAGCACACCTTATTCAACAAAGGTGTCTGTGACACAGTTCTGTATAGTCTGAAATTAGGATGAAAATGCTTATCATTTATAGGAATGAGGAACCATACCCAAAACAGCCTTGGCGTTCAGAGAGAGGCCAGATAGGAAGTGAACTGTGCAGCCTTCATTGAGCAGAGTTTGCCTTTTGTCTGGTCAATGTGATAGGGAGATGGAGAGAGAGGTCTAGTCACATTTCCTGTGTTTTAAACTGTAACACTGACACTCCTTGCCAAGTATACTGCAGGATGTCTCCTTTAACTTGGGCAATACTTTTTCTTGACCTGACAAAAAAGTCAAGCAACTTTGTCTTTCATGTGGTGAACTTGATAATAAGACACAAACATTTGCTAGCAAGAGAAGTCGGGATTCTCTGAGTTGCTAATATCAGACCGTAGATAGTTCTATTTAAATAATACCATGTTGTCTGAAAGCAGAATGGCGTGTACGTTCAAATATGGAAAAGGATTGTGATTAACTAGATTCAGCCAGAATGCTAAAGTACTTGTGCCCCATTTAACTGTCAAAGCAGGCAGTGCTGTCTGGTTGGATACCATAGCTAGGAATTTGCTCGAAAAAGAGAATGTAGGGCCAATGTTTCAGGTGACCTTGAAGGCTGCATGAAAGGCAATCAGTACATCTAAAAATGTGGTGTTGTAGCTTCCCTCACACAGCAGTGTGCTGGCTTGAGTACCACAAATTTGATATCTCTAATGTATGGAAAATGACGCTAAGATTTTAGGCAGGTCAAAGAGCAAGGCCCTTACCCATGTACTTGTTCGATGTTGTAGAATAGTGCAGGTTAGTGTGCATGTAATGCAGTAATGGTGTGTACCTTGTTGAAAACTTTGCTGAATCTTAGAGGAGCCCACATCTACTTTGACATCACTGCTTCTGAGTTTAGAAGGAACTTCCAGTCATTCATACTCTTGCAAACTTCTCCTGGTTTCAGTAAAGACCTTCTGACCATCAGTACCTGCTGCATTCAAATATTAGTGTCATTAACAAACTTGTTCTTGCTGTCCTGCCAAGTTAGTATCTGACACAAATATAAATGGACTAACTCTTCCTCTGAACTCTTTTTTGCACCTTTCTTATTACTAGCTGACTTCCAGACAGTTATCTGATTTTAGTCATTTAGCCAGTTTTCTGTTTGCATCACCATTTGGGTCCCATCCCTGAATTTCACACCATTGCCCTGACGCAGATTGTCAGACACTTTGCTTAGGTGCTTTGTCCTTTTAGATGGAGCGCAGATGTTCTTCATTCCACATTGCTGCAGTCCTAACTATTGGGTAGTCCGCTGTCCAGTCGGCCCGAATACCAAAGTATATGGCTGACGTCGGTCAGGGCGCATTAGACTGACGTCAGTACGTCAGGGTACTAATGCGCATGCCCGACGTCATATCCTCAGTCTTTTTTGCCGCATGGTCCGATGCAGAAGCAATTTTGCGAGTGCAGGTTGGCGTTCTGAAAGTTTCTGAAGTCAGAGTTTCAGACCGAATCAAAGTTGGCTAAGTACCCGTTGGGGAATATTTTGGTTTTTCTTGGCTCAGTATTTAACCGGATGTCAGAAAAAGTGAATAACTGTATTTCTTGTGGGAAACAGATACCTCATAGGGATTACCATACTTTGTGTATACCTTGTTTAGGGCCTGAGCACGACGTTGTTGGATGCCGCTCTTGTGCTAGATTTAACAAACGCACTATTAAGAGAAGGTTAGACTGTGCCAGGTTAGTTTTGGGAAGCGTTGTAATTATAACATGCCGTCGGAGGCTCCGGCCGCCAAAAAGCGCAAGGACAAAGCAGCAAAGCCTAGAGTGGAAGAACCGACAGTCCCAGGCCGGATCTTTAGAAGGCTCAGTGGAGCCGGAGGTTTTGCCAGGTGTTTCTTTGGAGTCTCAGGGAGAGACTTTACTGTTACAGGATGTATCCTCGCAGGAAGTAGGCCAGGCTGAGGGGCTTCTCAGGTGGCTGTTCTTCCCTCTCTTCCTAAGGTGGTTAGAGCCTCCCTTCTGTTTCCAAGGCTTCTTTGAGAGGCAGGCCAAGTTTAACTTCAGTGGGGTTTCTCCTAGTGCTTCAGGGTCTTTGCCTAAAAACATATGCTTAAAATGGCAGAGGATTTGATTACTATGATTAGAGGTTCTATGCCCCTCCTGATAAGAGGCCTAGGGTGGAACCTGAGTTTGAGAGTTTTGAGCAATGTTCGAGGCTTCTGTGTCTTGGCTGAAGACTTGCAGGAGTATCCTCCTTATTCTGATTCTGATGTGGATGATTCTACTCCTTCAGCTTCTCCTCCTGAGGATTTTTCATTTTCAGAGACTCTGCATTCCATGAGGGAGCATTTTAAATGGGAAGGTCAAGACTTCTCTGATTCCAGGAAGAGGCTTAGGGAATTCTTGTTATTACCCCAGCATAGGCCTTTAGCTATACCTCCTGTTCTGAATGTGGTGGAAGATGTTTTTGCAGAGGCTTCCCTCAATCCTGATTCTTTGCCTCCTGCCCCAGTTAAACCGGATAGGTACTATAGGGTGCCTGAAGCTCATAAATATCTTTTAAGAGTCCTAGGGCAGACCCGAAACTGTCTCTCAGGGGCCTAAAGGTGTGAAGGCCTCTGTTGTTAAAAATCCTGTTCCTCCTGATAAAGAGGCAAGGGCTTTGGATAGATGGGGAAAGAAAGTGTATACTTCTTCCACTTTAGCCATGAGGGCTTGAATTGTCAGTTTCACATGTTAAAATATCAGAATTATCTCCTTTCACAATTGAAATCTAAGGTGGATGCTCTGGCAGAAGGTATTGAGTGTAAAGAGTTGCAGGATTTAGTTCATGTGTCTGAACAGGTGGGTAAACATTCCTTGCAATGTGGTTTTGATGCTGTGCAGGCCTCCTCGAGGGTGGCTGCCACTGGTTCTGTTCTTCGTAGGCATGCCTGGTTGAGAGATCAGAATTTAGCTGAGCATGTTAAAACAAGGATTTTGGATGCTCCTTTGCAGTCTGATGTGTTGTTTGGTTCGCCTGTGGAAGCAGTCTTAAAGAAAATGGAGGACAAGGCTAAGTCTATGCAAACTGTTAAGGATTTTTGCAGGTGCAGCCTCAAGTTTAGTAGAAATTGGCCTACTAAGGGATGGACTTATCCTGCTTATGATTCCCAGTCTAGGGGTAGGTCTAGACGTGGTAGGGGCAGAGCTCAAGGTTCTTTTAGGCCTAGGACAGGAGTTCCCCTGCTCAGACTTCTGGTGAGGGCAGGGGTCAGTCCTTTCGTAAGCAGACCCAATGACCTGCCTTTTCAGCTGCCAGTACATTCTCGCCTGGCAGCACCTTTGGGAGGAAGGCTGTCTCTTTTCAAAGAAAATTGGGATTTAATTACCCAAGACAGATGGGTTCTGGATATCATTCACCACGGTTACAGGTTTTATTTCCATACCATGCCTCCTTTCAAAGGCATGCCAGACATTCCTCCTCTACAAAGACAAGAGGCTCACAAGCAAATTTCTCTGTTGCTCCACTTAGGGGCCATTCAGCCAGTTCCTGTGCCAGAAAGGGGCCTAGGATTTTATTCTCGCCTGTTCCTAGTACCGAAGAAGGGGAACACGTGGAGGCCAATTTTGGATTTATCTATCCTCAACACTTATCTGGACATTCCCAAGTTCAAAATGTTGACGTTACAACAGCTTTTACCTCTGCTGGGCAAGGATCACTGGATGGTAACTTTAGATCTCAAGGAAGCTTACCTTCATGTGCCTATAAGACTAAGTTGCAGGAAGTATCTGCTGAGCTGGAAATTCTCATTATCAGTTCTCTGCATTGCCCTTTGGCTTATCCACTGCAGAGTATTCACAAAGGTTCTGGCTCCAGTGATAGCTTACTTCAGGCTAAAAGGAATTCAAATCTATCCTTACTTGGACGACTGCCTGATTCTAGCTCAAGAAAAGGAAGACCTTCTACAGCATTTGGATTATGTCATAGCAGTGCTAAGATGCCTAGGGTATTCTGTGAACGAAATAAAGTCCAGTCTAGTACCCTCTCAAGACATGTGCTTTCTGGGTGTGAGACTGAATACAGCAGCCCAGATGGCAATTTTAACCCCGGACAAACAAAAGAATCTTTCCAGTTACTTCCATCAACTATCTCTTCAGTCCGGGCTGACTGCAAGGACAGTCCTTCAAGCCTTAGGGTTCATGGCATCTTGTATTCTGGTGCTTCCCAATGCCAAACTGCATATGAGGAAGCTGCAATGGTATCTCAAAAATGTATGGACACAGCACTGCCAGGATTTGGACACTGTCATTCAAATAATACCTTGCATTCAAAAGGAATTTTTGTGGTGGGCTCAGGAATGTCACCTAAACAAGGGACTCTCTGTGACCCGGCCAGAGGCGAGTCAGATTCTAACGACAGATGCCTCAGACATTGCTTGGGAGCTCATCTAAATGGAAAGTGGATACAAGACAAGTGGCCTGCCAGACTACAGCATCTACATATCAACATGAAAGAGATGTTAGCAGTCCAGTTTGCATTAATGGCTTTCAAGGAGTTACTTCTTCCAGGGCAGGTGTTGATTCTAACAGACAACACAACTGTCATGTGGTACATCAACAAACAAGGGGAACACATTCTTACCCATTGTGCAGGCAAGCAATGATTTTATGGGAGACTGCGCTCAGCTTGCAACTAACTCTTCAGGCAAGGTTTCTGCCGGGCGGACAGAACTCCTTCGCAGATGTGTTAGGCAGACAAATCATGGATCCCCACGTGTGGAAACTGGATCTTCATGTATTTCAAAATTGACAGTGTCATGGGAACTCCAGACATAGATCTGTTCGCTTCTCCACTAAACCACCAGCTGCCAAAGTTTTGCACAAAGAGGTTTCATCACACAGCTTGGAAAGTGGATGCTCTTTCTTTCAGTTGGAAAAATCTTCATGTGTATGCTTTTCCACCTCTGCCTCTTCTCCCAAAGGTGCTTCTAAAGGTCAGACAAGACAAACCAAGGATGATTTTAATAGCTCCAGATTGGCCTCGGCAGCACTGGTACCCATTACTGAGGAGTCTGGTAAGGAAGCCTCCATGGCCTTTACCCTTGATTCCACACCTGTTGTCTCAGAGGAACGGTCACCTGCTCAATGTCAAGCTTCAATCTCTTCATCTAACAGCCTGGCATATTCTGTTTTGAAAGACAGCAGGTCTCAACTTCCTCAACAAGTTTTAAATGTGATTATGGAAGCCAGAAGACTAGTACAAGGAAAGTGTAAAATGGAAGAGATTTTTATTTTAGAGTGCAGCAAACAATTTGGAGATTTCTGAGCCTAATTTGGTGGCTCTTCAATATCTTACTGAGTTATTGGACAAAGGTTTGTCTTTCTCTTCCATTAAGATTCATGCTGCAGCAATTTCAGCTCACTATGATTGTGACCCACCATTGTTTTCGCATCCTTTGTTCAAGCAATTTCTTAGAGGGGCAAAGAATATAAGACCCCCATAGAGCTCCTACTCCTGCTTGGGATCTCAATTTTGTGTTGGAGAAACTTACTCTACAACCTTTTGAGCCTCTACTGCTGAATTGAAATATTTGTCATGGAAGACTGCTTTTTGTTGGCCATTACTTCTGCAAGAAGGGTTTCTGAGTTGCAGGCCCTTTTGATTTTTCATAAGGATAGGGTATCTTTACGTACTAATCCTTCCTTTATGCCTAAGGTGGTTTCTAGTGTGGCTTTAAACCAAACTATTCATTTGCCTACTTTTTATGCAGATCCCCAAAATAAAGGGGAAAAGATTTTGCACACTTTAGATGTACACAGGCAATTTATTATTTGAGCAGGACTAAGGATTTTAGGCAGTCTCAGCAGTTGTTTGTTCTTTTGCTTTGGGTTGGCAAGCCTGTGTCAAAACAAACTATTTCTAGGTGGATTGGGTTTTGCATTGCATTTTATTATTCCCATCATGGCAAGGAGATTCCAGCTGGAATTAGGCCTCATTCCACTAGGGCTACTGCCACTTCTACAGCATTTCTAAGGGGTGGCCACTAAGGATATTTTGGAGGCAGCTACTTGGAGTTCAGTGCATACTTTCTCTAAGCATTATCACCTTCCTCTCTACTCTAAGTCTAGGGCTGGTTTTGCCACAGCTATTTTGCAAGGCATGTTGTCAGTTCCTGCTTCCTTATGATTTGCCAGACTCCCTTACCTCTGCTTTGGGATTCTACCCAATAGTTAGGACTGCAGCAATGTGGAATGAAGAACATAGTACAGTTTTGTACCTACCATAAATGTAGATGTTCGAGGATCCACATTGCTGCAGTCCAGTTTACCCTCCCCCCCTCCCCTCTGTGTTTAAGGGTGGTTGTGTAGGTGAGGTTATATTCCGTAATTTTGTATATATTGTACATATTTTTGGTGCAGGTATGTTTGGAATTTTTGGTTTTGGCCTTAGCTTTTCAGGGTCTTCTGACATCTGGGGCAAGAAAAGACTGAGGATATGACGTCGGGCATGCGCATTAGTACCCTGACGTACTGACGTCAGTCTAATGCGCCCTGACCGACGTCAGCCATATACTTTGGTATTCGGGCCGACTGGATAGCGGACTACCCAATAGTTAGGACTGCAGCAATGTGGATCCTCGAACATCTACATTTATGGTAGGTACAAAACTGTACTTTTTAGAACTGGCTCAGGCTGTACTGTCAGTATGTTCGCTGCTTGAAGTCATGCTGTTGTCCATTGGAAGACCAGTGCTGTCTATCCCATAACTTTGTGCAGACATGGAAGTGAGACAAAACCTGTACTTGCTTGCTTCTTGCCTAATGCTGATATGCAAGGGGGGCGAACATTTCCATTGCCAGTCCTAGAGTTTTACTCTTGTATTGTAAGAAAGGACTGCAGTTTATCCAATCCTCTGTCAAAGCAATAAGTGGTTTTGTCAGCACAGTGGAAGATGGCTTTCTTGGTCATTTTCATTAATCTCACTGATGTTTTTGAGGGTTTTTGTCTTTTGTCACTTTCTTGGGTGTATACTAAACCAGAGTATGTCAGCCTTTGTAGACTTGGCCATACCAAAACAGAAGAACCCTTAAAAGTGAACTAATAGGTACCTAGTTTGAGTGATGTGGACAGAATATTATTAGTTTGGAGTGTGTTAGAGGGAAAGGAAATGGGAGGAAGTTGGAAAATAATAGATAAAATTGGGAGAAACAAGAAGCAAAAGTTGAGGGGGATTGAGCTGTTGTAATGAATAATTTGTGATAGTTAAAAGTTTATGGCCAATGACTCCTGCAGTGAATTTATGTGATCTCATCCATTCATCTAACTGAAGTTTGAATGCTGGTAGGATTTTATGTATGGGCAGCTTGCCCCATAGGTGAGGGAGGTACTGGGTGATATTCATCTGTTGCCATCCTTGGCTGTCTTACTACCCATTTGCTCCAAAACTGTACCCTTCTGTTGTTCCAAAATACTTATTTCTGATTTATGTGATTCTTTCTCATATTTCCTTCCTCACCCTTTCAGTAACATGGTATCCAACATCCTGTGACTTTCCCCAGTCTATCTGAAGGCTTGTTTTCCCCATCTGTCTGTCTATCTTGTAGTCCTGACTTCCTGAACTCCCTTGTCTTACCAGACGACTTTATCTACACTTTTGTGCTCTTCTTTTGGGGGCTTTATTTTCTCCTCCCAACAGTTTGCTTAATGAGCTGCAACAATGTTATTTGTGTCGCATAGCATCTCTCCGTGAGTGCTCTGTCTGAAGGGCTGCCAAGATTTGCAAGATGTTCATCCTGTTTCACTGTTGCAGTCATTACAATTGGGTTATCCTGCTGGCATGCTACCCGCAGTCGGCCCGAGTTCCAAAGTCTAGGTCCGGCGTCTGTTGCTGTCGCCTCTTCCCTGACGTCAGTGCGCCAGGCGTATAAAAGATGCAGCCGACGTCATTTTCTTCAGTCTTTCTTGCCGCGCGGTGCCCGACGCAAAAGCAGTTCGCAAGTGCCGGTTGGCCGACTCCTGAGATTTTCAAATTCAAATTGCAGATCCGAAGTCTTCGTTAAAGCTAAGTGCCCCATTGGGGAAACTTTTTTCTTGCTCCAGACCGATGTCAGAAAAAGTTAATAATTGTATTTCTTGTGGGAAGTAAATACCTCATAAGGATTTTCATTCTTACTGTATTCCTTGCCTAGGCCCTGACCACGACGTTGCTAGTTGTCGGTTTTGTGCTAGATTTAACCAACGCACTATTAAGCGTCGGTACGATTTTGCATTTCATTACTTTGGCAGAAGATTCAATTATAGAATGCCGTCGGAACAGCCGACTACCGGAGTTTATAAAAAGCGCAAAGAAAAGGACAGGCATCCGAGGTCCAAACTGACGACGAGGGTTCCGTTAAGCTTGACGCCAGTTCGCCAGTTCTCAGTGAGGTGCTTTCGCAGCCCCTGGCGCCCGCTACCTCAGAGCCACAGGCCACTTCCGACTCCCACGTGGAACCGACTAGGCCACTGGAAACTCAAGTTATTGGACACTTGGAAACTATTCCCTCAGATGGGTCCGGAGCCGCTGAGCAGCCATTGGCTTCTGAGGGTGTTTTCTGGCCCACACAGTTATATTTAAAGCCATCTTCAGCTTCAAAGGCAAAGACTAAAGCAGCTCTAAAGACAAAGAAACAAGTACAGCATTCTCCTGGACAGGCCTCCATGCCAAAAAAACAGATGCTCAAAATGGCCGAAGACCTAATTACTTTGATCAGGGGTTCCCATCCCCCTCCTGATAAGAGGCCTAGGCAAGAGAGAGAATATGAATCTTCAGATCAGGTTTCCATTTCTTCTGATTCCTGTTCTGAACAGGAATATTCCCTTCCTCCCTATGAGGATTCTGATGCTGAAGAATCTATCCCTTCAGCCTCACGTCCTGAGGATTATTCTTTTGGGGAGACCCTGCATACTATGAGGGAGCATTTCCATTGGGAAAGCCAAGATTACTCAGAATCCAAGAAAAGACTCAGAGACTTCCTTTTATTACCCCAGCACAGGCCCCTTGCTATTCCTCCTGTTTTAGACATTGTAGATGATATTTTCATCCGGTCTGTCTCCTGACTCTTTACCACCAGCTCCTGTTAAGCCAGACAGATGCTACAGGGTTCTTGATTCTCGTAAATTTCTTTTCAAAAACCCTGCTGCTGACCCATAAACTATTTCTCGGGGTCCCAAGGGGGTCACTGCAAAAAACCCTATCCCCTCTGATAGGGATTCAAGGGCCCTGGACAGATGGGGGAAAAAAGATTTATACTTCTGCTACCTTGGCTGTAAGAGCTTTAAATTGTCAGTTTCATATGCTTAAATATCAGCAACATCTTATATCACTGCTTAAACAGAAATTGTTGACAAATTCAGAATGTGCAAAAAACAAAGAAATGCAGGATTTATTGCATGCAGCTGAACAAGTGAGAAAGCATACTTTGCAATGTGGTTTTGATTCTCTAGAGGCCTCCTGCAGGGCCCCAGTTACAGGTTCTGTCATTGAGGCATGCCTGGTTAAAAGAACAGAATCTGTCCGATCATGTTAAAGCAAAGCTATTAGATGCTCCATTACAACATGATACCTTGTTTGGTGTTAAAACAGAAGAGGTGTTGAAGAAAATGGAGGACAAAGCTAAATCTGTGCAAACAGTGAAGGATTTCTTACAGGTACAGCCTCCCAAATTTAGCAGGAACTGGCCTACAAAGAATTGGTCCTTTCCAGTGTCAGGCCACAAAGAGGCAGATACAGACGCCGATCACAGCCCCAAGGCTCATACAGGCCTAAACAATGGGGTGCTTCTAACTCCAAAAGCGGAGAGGAAAAATCACAGCATACAGGAAACAGTCTAAATGACTTTCCCCTGCCAGCACCAAGCACTTATCTTCTGGCAGCTCCTTTGGGGGGAAAACTAGCACTTTTTTTCACAAAATTGGCACATGATCACCCATGACAAATGGGTCTTAAATATCGTATCTCAAGGCTACAGGTTCCACTTTCACACCCTGCCAAGGCCAAACGGTATGCCAGACCTGCCACGCAATCAATGGGCAGAGGCACAAAAACAAGTTTCATCCCTCATGGACATGAGAGCCATTCAGCAAGTACCACAGCAAGAGCAGGGACAAGGATTTTACTCAAGGCTATTCTTGGTACCCAGAAAGGACAAAACCTGGAGACCAATACTGGACCTGTCTATCCTAAACACATTCCTGGATATTCCAAAATTCAAAATGTTAACTCTGCAGCAGCTTCTGCCCATGTTGGGCAAGAAGGCTTGGCTTGTGACTTTAGACCTAAAAGAGGCATACCTACATGTCCCAATCAGACAATCATGTAGAAAATACCTCAGATTTAAAGTTGGTTCAATGCACTACCAATTCTCTGCACTGCCCTTTGGCTTATCTACTGCGCCCAGGGTCTTCACAAAATGTCTGGCACCAGTAATTGCATTTTGCAGACAAAGAGAAATACAAATATATCCTTACTTGGACGACTGCCTTATTCAAACAGAGAACAAGGACATCCTACTACAGTATCTGGCGTTTGTAAAAAGATTACTAACGGGTCTAGGGTACACAGTAAACGAAAAGAAATCAAAGCTTGTACCCTCTCAAGAGATAATATTCCTGGGTGCAAGCTTAAATACAACTGCCCAGATGGCTTATCTCATGCCAGACAAACACAGACAACTGACTACTTATTTCAAAATGTTGGCAACAAAGACCCAGTTATCTGCAAGAAAAATTCTGAAGGCTTTGGGCTTCATGGCATCCTGCAAACTGCTAATTCCATATGCAAGACTGCATATGAGGAAACTTTAATGGTATCTGAAAAGTGTTTGAACTCAACATTGCCACAGCCTGGAAACAATAATTACCCTCATTCCCTGCCTGCAACAGGAGTTTTGATGGTGGGCAAAAGCCTGTCGCCTCAACACGGGACAGCCATTCACCTTACCCACAGCCAGGCAGACATTGACAACAGATGCATCAGATTATGCCTGGGGGGCCCATATGTCAGGAAGATGTATTCAGGGCACATGGTCTGCAAGTCAAATGCATCTACATATCAATCAAAAAGAGATGCTAGCTGTTCAGAATGCCCTGACAGCCTTCAACGATCAACTTCATCCAGGACAACTACTGATAAAGACGGACAATACTGCAGTCATGTGGTACATAAACAAGCAGGGGGGCATGCATTCCTACCCCCTCTGCAGACTAGCCATGAACTTGTGGGACACAGCACTAACTTACCAAATACATCTGCAAGCACAATTCCTGCCAGGAAGGATAAATACTCTAGCAGATGAACTAAGCAGAAACCTAATGGATCCCCACGAGTGGAAATTGGATCCACAAGTCTTCAACGTGATAACAAGGAACTGGGGATGCCCGGACATAGACCTATTTGCCTCCCCTCACAACTGCCAACTACAGAGATTCTGCACAAGGACTTATCACAAGCAAGCATGGAAAATGGATGCTGTATCTTTCAGCTGGAAAAACCTAACAGTATATGCCTTTCCTCCTCTGTCTCTCCTCCCCAAGGTACTCCTCAAGGTCAGACAAGAGAAGCCAAAAATTGTACTGATTGCCCCAGACTGGCCCCGCCAGCACTGGTACCCCAATCCTAAAGAGCTTGTCTCAATGCCCAGCTTGGACATTACCTCAAATTCCTCACTTATTGACCGAACAAGACAGTCAGATACTGCACAGCCAACTCAGGACCTTAAACCTAGCAGCATGGCGGATAATGTAGCCATTCAAGGCACACCTCTCTCTAAAGCAGTGATATATGTTATTTTGGAGGCCAGGAGGCCTAGCACTAGAAAATCTTATGCAGAAAAATGGAAGAGATTCTGTGCTTGGAACCAGGCACAAGATATTGACATGACTGTTCCAAATATTCCTCAGATTCTGCAATACTTAACTGAGATGCTGGATAAAGGACTTTCCTTTTCATCAATTAAAATTCATGCCTCAGCCATTTCATTACAGAACCACCTATTTTTTCTCATCCATTGCTAAGGCAGTACCTCAGAGGGGCCAAAAACAAATAAGGAGAGCACCAATACCTGCTTGGGACCTCAACTATGTCTTGGAAAAACTCTGTTTGAGCCAGCCTCTGCAGCTGATATAAAATTCTTATCCTGGAAAACAGCTCTGCTCCTTAGCGGGTCTCAGAGTTACAGGCACTCATGGCTGTGGAACCTTTTATCATTTTCCATCCTGACAGGGTTTCTCTAAGGACAAACCCTACATTTATGCCTAAGGTAGTGTCCAGTGTGGCCCTTAACCAAACAATTTATTTGCCTACCTTTTACCCAAACCCACAGAATAAGGGTGAGAGACTTCTGTATTCTTTGGACATTCACAGGCAGCTACGCTTCTACTTGGACAGAACCAAAGCTTTCAGAAAGACTGAACAACTTCTAGTGGCATATGCTGCAGGATCACAAGGAAAGCCGGTCTCAAAACAGACTATTTCAAAGTGGATAGGTCACTGCATTAATTTCTGCTATTCACAGCATGGCAAATCAGTGCCTAAGGGCATTAGGCCACATTCAACCAGAGCAGCAGCCACTTCAGCAGCCTTCCTCAGAGGAGTACCAACCAAAGATATCTTAGAGGCTGCAACTTGGAGTTCAGTACATACTTTTACAAAGCACTATCACTTACCTCTCTACTCTATATCCAGGGCAGGCTTTGCCACTGCAGTTGTGCAGGGCCTGATAGCCTCTCCTAATCCTATTTAGCCAGCCTCCCAACCTTAGCTTTGGGATTCAACCCAATTGTAATGACTGCAACAGTGAAACACGATGAACATAGTACAGTTGTGTACCTGCCATAAATGTAGATGTTCGAGTGTATTCACTGCTGCAGTCCAGGTTACCCTCCCACCATCCCCCTTTTCCTTGCTGGGACTTATCTGTACTTCTCTATTCTATACAACCTATGTGGTGTATTTGCTTGTAGATGAAGGAAAGGTTTTTTGTGTATGCATGCTTATTGGCATAATTTAGCCTACCTTTTTAGGGGCACCTGACATCTGGGGCAAGAAAAACTGAAGAAAATGGCGTTGGCTGCATCTTTTATACCCCTGGCGCACTGACGTCAGGGAGGAGGCGACAGCAACCGACGCCAGACCTAGACTTTGGAACTCGGGCCGACTGTGGGTAGCCTGCCAGCAGGATAACCCAATTGTAATAACTGCAACAGTGAATACACTCTAACATCTACATTTATGGTAGGTACACAACTGTACTTTTCCATCATAGGTTCATAGGTAGGTACTAGGCTATTAGCCCTAGGGCCTATATAAGCCTAGCCAAAAAGTGTGGCTTTCGTCACCCAAGAAAATTATTTTCCTGTGCCCCTGTCGAGCAGAGCCACAGAAGTGATCCCTCAGGTGAATTTCTTATTTCCCATCCAGTCATCAAGATTTTTCTTGAAGAGTGCTAATGAAGAGCCCTGTTTGACATAGATAGGTAGTCTGTTCCAGAGTATGGGAAGTCTCTGGGACAGGAATCTATCCCTCCAGCATGTTCTGTTTATTGTGGTGACAAGGTTTAGGTCCCTAGAGCATGTAGCTAAGAGGGATTGGGATTGCTTTAAGTGGAGCATGTCCAACAGCTCAGGGTTTGACATAGCTTTGTATGTTAGGGAGAGATCGCCTCTTGAGTAGGTGATATGCGACGGAGTAAAGCTGGAGTTTTTTGAGACAGTCTGCTTAGGGCATCTGTTTGAGGCCAGTAATCCTCTTTGTGAGGTATTTCTGTGGCCTTTCCAGTTGTTGTAGATGTCTTGTGAGGTACATACCAAAAGGGGCGTTGTACTCTATAATGGGTCTAATGAGTGATGAGTAGAGGGGAACAATGACCTCTTTTTTTCTGGATGAGAAACCTTTTGTGATGAGGTGAGCCACTTAGAAGGATTTCCTGACCACTGTGGCGATGTGATTATCAAAGGCGAGATTACTGTCCACCTGTGTCCCAAGGTCTCTTATCACACTTTCGGCGATGGTCATCGTGCATACAGCTGCAGTCATAACAGATGGGTTCTCCTGCCGTCAGGCGGGTCCTCGGTCGGCCGAATTCCAAAGTCTAGGTCCGGCGTCGGTTGTTGTTGCTTCTTCCCTGACGTCAGTGCGACAGGGGTATAAAAGAACCAGCTGACGCCATTTTCTCCAGTCTTTCTTGCCGCGCGGTGCCCGAAGCAGAAGCAGTTCGCAAGTGCCGGTCGGCCAGCTCCTGAAATTACGAAAATTTTGCAACCGAAGTCTTCTTGAAAGTTAAGTACCCGTTGAAACATTTCTTGCCTCAGACCGATGTCAGACAAAGTTAATAATTGTATTTCATGTGGGAAGCAAATACCGCATAAGGATTTTCATTCCCTCTGCATTCCTTGCTTAGGCCCAGACCTGTCGTTTTTGTGCTACATTCAACAAACGCACCATTAAGCGTTGGGCGGAGTTCGCCCAGCACTATTTTGGCAAAAAATTTAACTATATTATGTCGTCGGATACTCCGACTCCAGTTTTGTCTAAAAAACGCAAAGATAAGGACCGACACACGAGGTCCGCGGCCTCTACCGACACCACGCCAAAGCCGACTACAGGTGGTCCGGTTCTCAGTGAGGCACCTACGCAGCCCCTGCCTACCGACGACACTTCATTGGCGGTGTCTTCTGTGCCTGAGGTCGCAGGCTCCTCGGCCCACACCCCGACTACAGATACCGAAGCCACTGTTGGTGGTGAATCTCAAAATGCAGACAGGTCTGCCTCCTCTCAAGGTGTCTTCAGACCTTCCTCTTCTTTTTCCATCAAGGCTTTCACTAAGTCTAAAGCAGCCATGCATTCTAAGAGACAAGCTACACAGGGCCCTTCTCCAGGCCCCATGCCTAAAAAACAGATGCTTAAAATGGCTGAGGATTTAATTACTCTTATCAGGGGTTCTCAACCCCCCCCGGACAAAAGGCCCAGAGTGGAGGAAGAATCCCCCTCCTCTGACCAGGCTTCCATTATTTCAGAGCACTCTGATGAACAGGAACATTCTTACTCCCCTTTTGAAGATTCTGATGCAGAGGAGTCCATTCCCTCTGTCTCCCCCCCAGAGGATTACTCATTTGGAGAAACCTTGCATACCTTAAGGGAACACATCCACTGGGAAGGCCAAGAGTACTCAGATTCCAAGAAAAGGCTTAGGGATTTTCTCTTGCTACCTCAGCATAGGCCTCTGGCTATACCTCCTGTCTTAGACATACTAGATGATGTGTACTCGGAGGCCTGCCTTAACCTGGATTCCTTACCTCCAGCCCCTGCCAAGCCTGACAGGTACTACCGGGTTCCTGACTCACACCAATTTTTATACAAAAGCCACGTGGCTGACCCAGAAACTATCTCACAGTGCCACAAGGGAATTAAGGCCTCCACTGCTAAAAATCCATTACCTTCCGAGAGAGATTCCAGATCCTTAGAAAGGTGGGGAAAAAAGGTATACACCTCTGCCACCTTAACCATGAGGGCATTAAACTGCCAGTTCCATATGCTAAAGTACCAACAGTTTCTGTTATCACAGTTGAGAAGTAAAATGTCACAACCTGAACAACCAGACTTGAAGGAGTTGCAGGATTTGATGCATAGTGCAGAACAAGTGGGTAAACATACCTTGCAATGTGGTTTTGATGCTCTAGAGGCCTCATGTAGAGCTGCTGTTACAGGATCAGTCATACGTAGATATACCTGGCTCAAGGAGCAAACCTTACCAGATCATGTCAAAGCTAAATTACTAGATGCCTGTCTACAAAAGGATGTATTATTTGGTGTTAAAGCTGAGGAGGTATTAAAGAAAATGGAGGAAAAGGCTAAATCAATGCAAACAGTGAAAGATTTTCTACAGGTACAACCTCCACGTTTCAGTAGAAATTGGCCTTCCAAAAATTGGTCCTTTCCAGCCATGGACAGACCCCAAAGAGGTAGATACAGGCACCCGAGGGGCAGAGGGCAATCTCAAGGATCGTTTAGAGGCAGACAATGGCAAGCTCCTTCACAAAGAGGTGGTGAGGATAGTTCGCAGCCATTCAGAAAGCAAGCCCAATGACTTTCCCCTTTGCATGCCAAGCAAGGCTCAAATGGCAGCACCCTTAGGCGGAAAACTGGCATTATTTTCAAAAAATTGGCATATTGTCACAAAAGACAAATGGATCCTGGACATTACAAACAGAGGCTACAGATTCCATTTTCACACCCTTCCAAAAATGAGAGGCATGCCAAACCTGCCACACAATTAAAGGGCAGAGGCACAAAGACAAATTTCAGATCTCATGGACATGAAAGCTATTCAAGAGGTACCTACTCACGAACAAGGTCAAGGTTTTTATTCCAGACTATTCCTGGTACCAAGGAAGGGAAAAGATTGGAGACCTATTTTGGACCTATCCATCCTAAACACATTTTACTGCACCAAAATTCAAGATGCTCACATTACAGCAGCTTCTTCCCATGCTGGGCAAGGAGTCTTGGCTGGTAACATTGGACCTCAAGGAGCCATACCTGCATGTCCCAATCAGACAAAATTGCAGAAGATACCTCAGATTTCTTGCAGGTTCAACCCATTATCAATTCTCTGCATTGCTCTTTGGCTTATCTACTGCGCCCAGAGTATTCACGAAATGCCTAGCATCAGTAATTGCCTACTGCAGACTTCAAGGGATACAAATATACCCATATTTGGACGACTGCCTGATCCAAGCGGACAGCAAGCACATACTTCTTAAACATCTGGCTTTTGTAATAATGTTGTTGAATTCTCTGGGATACACAGTCAACAAAAAGAAATCAAGGCTAATACCCTCTCAGAAAATAATTTTCCTGGGTGCCAACTTGGACACAAACACCCAGATGGCCTACCTCACGCCAGAGAAGCAGGGGCAACTAACTCAATACTTCAGAACACTAGCAAACTTCACCAGGCTGACTGCAAGGAAAATCCTGCAGGCTCTGGGATTCATGGCATCTTGCATCTTACTAATCCCATGTGCAAAGCTGCATATGAGGAAACTTCAGTGGTACCTGAAAAACCTATGGTCTCAACACAGCCACAGTTTGGAAACAATAATACCACTAATTCCATGTCTTCAAAAGGAATTTCTGTGGTGGGCTCAAGCATGCCAAACAAACACAGGTCTCCCATTCTGCAAGCCTCAAGCAAATCAAGTCATCACAACAGACTCCTTGGACTACGCCTGGTGGGTGCACATGACAGATCGGTGCATTCAGGGCAAATGGTCCCAAAAAGAAAAGCACCTTCACATCAATCAAAAGGAAATGCTAGCAGTAATAAATGCTATTATAGCTTTCAAAGACCTTCTGCATCCAGGTCAACTATTGATAAGGACAGACAACACCACAGTAATGTGGTACATAAACAAACAGGGAGGAACCCATTCATACCCCCTATGCAGGCTGGCCATGTCACTTTGGAACATGGCTCTGGAATTACAAATCGAACTTCAAGCACAGTACTTGCCAGGCAAGGAAAACACGCTGGCAGACAACCTAAGCAGAAATATGACAGATCCACACGAATGGAAGTTGCATCCTCAAGTTTTTACAGAGATAATTCAAGCATGGGGAAGGCCAGACATAGATCTCTTTGCCTCCCACAAAAATCACCAATTGACAAAATTCTGCTCAAGGACTTTTCATCCAAAGGCCTGGAGAGTGGACGCTCTCTCTTTTTCAGTTGGACAACTATGACAGTTTATGCCTTTCCACCTCTTCCTCTGCTGCCCAAAGTTCTATTAAAAACCAGAGCAGACAGACCAAAGATGATTCTCATTGCTCCAGACTGGCCAAGACAGCACTGGTACCCACTCCTGAGGAGCCTGACGCATTCCCCTCCATGGACCCTACCTCTAATGCCTCTTCTTCTGACTCAGCACAGCTTCAAAACTCTTCACAGTCAGCTGAAAACACTCAATCTGGCCGCATGGAAGATTCCTTAACATCACAACAGACCCTACTCTCCAAGGAGGTGCAGGATGTCATTTTGGAGGCCAGAAGGCCGTCTACTAGAAAAGCTTACTCCGCAAAATGGAAACGGTTTTGTGCCTGGAATGAGAAAAAGGGCCAGAATCCTGGAAAACTGAATTTACCCTCAGATATTACAGTATCTAGCTGAGCTGCTAAGCAGTGGACTTTCATTCTCCTCCATCAAAATCCATGCCTCCGCCATTTCTGCAGAATACAACACTGAGCCACCTTTATTCTCTCACCCCCTCTTAAGACAGTTCCTCAGAGGGGCTAAGAATATAAAACCCCCAAGGAAACAACCAATACCTGCTTGGGACCTCAATTTCATTCTAGAAAAGCTGACCTTGCCTCCTTTTGAGCCAGCTGCCTCAACAGATTTGCAATATTTGTCCTGGAAAACAGCTTTCCTTCTGGCTATCGCCTCAGCTCATAGGGTATCGGAACTACAAGCCCTCATGGCTGTGCAGCCTTTTATCATCTTCCATCAGGACAGAGTTTCCTTACGAACCAACCCGTCCTTTATGCCAAAGGTGGTATTCAGGGTAGCTTTGAATCAGGCTATACACTTACCTACCTTTTACCCTAATCCTCAAAACAAAGGGGAAGAGACTACTACATTCCTTGGACATCCACAGACAGCTGCGTTATTATTTGGACAGAACAAAGCCTTTCAGAAAACCAGAATAGCTCTTTGTGTCCTATGCTGTAGGAGCTCAAGGGAAGCCAATTTCCAAACAGACAATTTCAAAATGGATAGCCCACTGCATACGCTTTTGTTACTGTCTCTTCATGGTAAAACTGTGCCTGCAGGCATCAGATCTCACTCCACAAGGGCCACAGCTACCTCTTCAGCTTTCCTCAGAGGAGTTCCTACCAAAGATATTTTGGAAGCAGCCACTTGGAGTTCTGTGCATACCTTCTCCAAGCACTACCACCTACCATTATACTCCAAAACTAGAGCAGGCTTTGCCACTGCAGTCTTGCAGGGCATCTTGGCTCCTCCTAGTTCCACCTAGTGCTTACCACCCCTTTCTTAGCTTTGGGATTCTAACCATCTGTTATGACTGCAGCTGTATGCACGATGAACATAGTACAGTTTTGTACCTACCATAAATGTAGATGTTCGAGTGCTAATACAGCTGCAGTCCAGGTTTCCCTCCCTCCTTCCCCTCTTGGGACAGGCCTTTTGGCTAACACCTCCTCATACATCCTGATTGGGGTATTCATTTATGGTGTATTTGCTTGCAACTACTGTATTTTGATTATATGGCATTGCTTTATTACACAAATTTATGTATTGCCTTCCTTCTGGGGGCACCTGACATCTGGGGCAAGAAAAACTGAAGAAAATGGCGTTGGCTGGTTCTTTTATACCCCTGTCGCACTGACGTCAGGGAAGAAGCGATGACAACCGACGCCGGACCTAGACTTTGGAATTCAGCCAACCGAGGACCCGCCTGACGGCAGGAGAACCCATCTGTTATGACTGCAGCTGTATTAGCACTCGAACATCTACATTTATGGTAGGTACAAAACTGTACTTTAAGTAAACTACCACTTTGTTCTTCTACTAAACCATTCGAATTTTCTAGGCTGCAGACCTACCCTAGGTGTACAGTGATTCAGCCATAAAAAATGCACCCTATCCATATCTTTACATTTATTTCCCATTTTGTGTAGAGCTTGGAAATTTGAGTACTCAGGGTGTGATGAGTTTAAGTTCTCAGAGCTTTTATTTGGTGTAGTTAAGAATTTTACTACAGTCTTTAATTATTTTTTCACCAAACATTTTGTTAGCATAATGACATCAACAGTAATGATTGTATTACATGAAACCAAACAAAAATGAGGATAGCAATGCATAGCAACAGATACAGCATAGGTTTCAATGTGTAAAAATTCAGATAGTAAAACAGCAGCCCCATCAACAATGAGTCTAGATATCTATTTCAGCTTATAATTAAAACCAAGAATTAAGCCAAACACTTAGTCTCACATTTTTTAATCAACATCTTATTTCTGGGGTCTCGGTTCCAAAGCACAGGGTTGTGGTAATAATTCTTTTAGATCATGCAGCACTGGAGGGGTTCCATGCTTTTCACTTTAGTGTTATATTTTTAGCTAGGAGCATCACCATGTTAGATGCAGCTAGTTTGGGCTTAGCTAAGTCAAGATGTTCCAGACCTAGCAGAAAATTCAAGGGAGAAGGTAACGTATTGACATCCAATATGTGATGTAACGCATCCTGAATACAGACTTTGAATTGCAGCAAAAATAGATAATCCTAAAATATATTCATCCAGATTGCTGACTCTGCCTGTGAGCTCTGTTTTTGTACTGTTTTAGAGTACCTGTGGTGTGCAGTCGGGACACAGGCATTGTTTGTGGGCACTCTCTTATGCGAACTGTAGTGTGAAACTGCAGGGCTTTTTCCTGGAAGGTTGAATTGCCAGTGTACTGAGTATTCTTCTTTCCCTAGAGTGGTGTGGCCTCAGAGTTGGTATATAAAGTGTAGGGAGTGTGGGAGTGCAGTAGGACAGGCCTCCTTTTGCAAAAATGCTTTTTGTGTGTTTGTTTCAATTTTTAATGCTTTCACATTTGGGTGCTTTTTCATTTATGATTACAGTTATGTTGGGTAATCACAAATAAAACAAGTGTTAGGTAGCCATACTGTCATTTTGTTTACAGTTGTCCTCTTTAAAGTCACTAAGTGTATCGTAACGTCTGTCCTTAAGTTGAAGCTCTTCAATTTGTCATTACAGCTTCCAACAAATAAGTGCCCTTGTGACAAATACCCCCATCCTAGAGGTACTTAAAATGTAATATTTGCCTTTGCCCTTCCCACAATATCCAAAGATGTCAGGCTTTTCAAGGCTTCACAATGTTATTTGGTATAAGAAGCTCAAGGCCCTCTAGCTTGAGATAAAAGCAGAAGGATTGGCAAAGATACAAGCCTCCACTACCTCAGCCACCTGCCCCACTGCTCCTAGGAGTGAGGAAGGAAATACAAATAAAAGTGTGTAAGTACTTGGAGAAAGGAAAAGTGAACAGATGTACTTCTAAACATTTGTTTTGCCTTGGACATTGCCCCTTCTAGTCATATGCAGTGGACTAATGCCAGACCTTTAAGACACTCTCATAGTGGATCAGATGCTGACATAGGGTGATTCAGGACACAGTAGTGGTCCTGAATGTTTTAGCATTACGTAATGACACACTTTTCTCACAGAGAGACTGTCTGATGGTGACTCTTTAAGTGCTTCTGCTAGTACCATTGTCTTCCACTTCTCAGTAACTGTATCTCCTTTCAACTTTGGCAAAGATGGAGGTAGGTGTCCAGCAGCTAAGCGTGCCCTTTATGGGAGCTAATGCTCACCCTTTCACTGGTTGTCCACTCACCTTATCCAGTGTCAGGATCCTGGCCAGGATTAGTACTTTCTTTCTTATCTAGTCAAGTGCAGAATTCCTCTCTTTCTTGTAACAGATGTTGCTGATTCCACCCAGCACTGGACTCCCAGACAGTAGGCCAACATGTGCCATTCTGTTTGATACCAGACTCTGTTCCCTCAGGGTTAAGGTGTCTGGTGATGGTGGGGCATCAGCTCTTCGAATGATGGACCCGATGGTGTCCCAGATGATGGTCTGCCAGCACCTTGTGTATACATACACCAACTGATAACAGCATTATTTCACGCTTTTGATTTTGTTGTTCACCAGTTTTTGCTATCTCACTTTATTAACTAGTAGGATGCCCTTTACTTAAGGAATCTCCTGGCAAGGATAGCCCAACATCCTGCCAATATACCAAAGCCTTTAGTTCTAATAGGTGGTGTGCATCATATGTATGCTGTCTGCACAAGGTGTAGGGCATAAAGGTGAGATACAAATGCACACACACAACTTCTTTTGCCACCAGTCTGAATGCCATTGTTGAATGTTGGTCTGAACATCCTTCTGTTCTGGTTACCAAGCCATGTTTTCAGATAAGTGCCCCACTGGGACTTCTTCTCTTTCTTCTGGTTATTGTGTTCATCTCATCCAGAAAGTGAAAATGTCCATGTAGGAGGCAGATTCCCCATAAAGACCGTCATGACCAGTATCTTTTTTGCTTGGGTGCTTCCCATGGTCATACAAAGTGCTCTGTCTGCCAGGTGTTTGTGTCTAAGACCCTGCGTCCATATACCTGGAGAATCAATGTCGTAAGTTGTTAACTTTATTTTTTTTTTCTGGTTCTCTTTTTTCCACTTTATTCAAAATGATGGTAATAACAATACTAATTATACAATTATATAGGTTTTTAGGATTCTTGTACACAGACCTGAAGAAGTCTAGAAGGATGAAAGCGATCTTTGTTAACAATAGGTTATGAAAATAGAAACTGATTTTTACATGCAAAATGTATATGTATATATTTATATATAATTTTTGATCGCAAAATGAACTAAGGTTGATATATTTCCAGCCATGTAGTATATTGCCTTGTATAAAATCACAGACTTAATAATCTACTTAATAATTTGGTTAAATATGCTGTACCATTAAAGTACATTAGGGCTATATATTATTATGACAGCTACTAGGTAGGGCAGGACCAGCTGGAATGTCACACTGATGGGGGAAGGGATGTGAATTTAACATGCGTACCAATAACACTTTGTTTTACAGCACAATAAACCACTCCCATGCCTGATAAAAAGTATATATATATATTTAGAAAGCTTGTGAGGAAATTATTACTGTATTTTTGTTTTACTTGGATCGCTTGTTTGTGTACTTAATAAAGGATTTTCGACTGGAAATAGACTGCCTGCCTTGCTTGGATTACTTTTGAATACTTAGTAATGCTGTAGAATTATATATTTTCTATTATTACTTTTTGACTTGACGAGTTTACGTTCGCTACTTCTACTACTATTGTCTGATCTGATTAATATACAGTGATTAACTAGAACTATATGGACTGAAAATCTTCCACACAGAGAAGTTTCTTATACCGTTTTGGATTTCGCTATCTAGTATCCAGTGCCTCTTCTGGCAGTTTGCATTCCCTTGGAGCACAGTCTAGTGGCAGACTCTCTGAGCAAGTCTGTCACATAAGCTCAGAAATGGTTGCTTCACAGAGATCTCTTCCTGGACATTTTGCATCGGTGGGGTATACCTCTGGTAGATCTTTTTCCCTCCACTCTGAACAGACAACTTCCTTATTTCTGTTGTAGAGTCCGAAATCCTGTGGCTTGGAAAGTGAATGCTCTATCTCTTCCTTGGAAGGGGGTATTTCTGCATTCTTTTCCTCCCCTTCCTCTGTTACCACGGGTCTTGCACAAGATCAGGCAGGACTCTCCCAAAATCTTACTACTGACTCCCTGTTGGCCTAGACAGCAGTGGTTCCCCCTTCTTTCTGACTTGGCCAGGGCAGTTACCACAAGTTACCTCATCAAGTGGATCTTCATATGCAAGACAAGGGATCTCTTGTCCATCCTCACTTGTTCACTCTTAAACTGACGCTGTGGGTGATAGGAATTTGATATCTTTCAGGCACCTCTTTTCTGAGGATGTGCTTTGGACTCTGCAGGAGATAAAGAAACCAACTACCAGGAAATCATATGTGTCCAAATGGAAGTGATTTTCTGTCTGGTGCCACTCTCGCCATCAGGATCCCCTAGCTGTGGAGGTTCCTCTGGTTCTCTTTTTTTGTGCGTGATCTGCTGCATGCTGAGTTGGCATATTCTTCAGTTAAAGCTCACCTGTTAGCAATGTCTTCTTGACTGCACTTGACTCATCCGCTGGCCTTTCGGTTTGAGGCAAAGCAGTTTCTTAAAGGCGCCCTTCGTATTAGGCCTCCCAGGAAACCTATTTTGCCTGCCTGGAACCTCAATTTTGTACTTGAAAAATTGACTCCGGCTGCTTTTGAGCCTGCTTCTGTCAGCTTCCTTGCAACATTATACTTGGGAAGACTGTAATTTTTTTTGCTCTCACTTCAGCCAAGAGATTGCCTGAATTTCAGGCTCTCATGACTGTTATGTCTATTCCTCCATTCTTAATTTTCTACAGAGACAGTGTCTCTCATAGGTTCATAGGTGTGTACTAGGCTAATGGTCCTGGAGCCTTTACAAGCCTAGCCCATAGGATTACCCTAGCATCATGCCACCCAACCTCAGTTCCCAGTGCCTCTGTTGAGTAGAGCCACTGGAGTTATCCCCGGGTGAATTTTCCATTTCCCATCCACTCATCAAGATTCCTTTTGAAGAGAGCCAGTGAGGCACTATGCTTGATATGTATGGGAAGTCTATTCCATAGCATGGGGCAGTCTCTGGGTTATGAACCTGTCCCTCGAGCTTGTTCTGCTGGTTGTGGTAATGAGGTTGAGGTCTCTGGAGCATGTAGTGCAGAGGGATTGGGGCAGCATGGTCACTGGGTCATATTCTGATAACTGTGGTAAGCGGGCAACATGTCTGAGTGATCAACAGCTTGTCTGATTCTTCATCTCATCCCTTGTTTGAGGAGATGGGTGGAAAAGGATCCTCCCTTCAGGGGAGGATCAACACACTGTCACTTCAGAGATATGGGTAAGGGCCATAGTGACCTATAGCTGCAAATTACATTTTATCCCCCCCACCAAACAAGTCTCTTGCTACACACTCCACCCAAACAGAAGCAGTCACTAAGGAGGGAGATGAGAAAAGACATCCATGACCACCAGTGAAGCTAAGAAGTTTTCTTTTGTTTCTTCTGACTGCTGAAAAGACAGGGGACATAAGGCCCATACTGATTGTGGCCTCTGCATATTTTATCTCCCTGAAAGATTCTGTATGGTTCCTCTCTCTTCTTTTACCTCCATTTTGGCAGAGTATGTTTGATGTGCTTTTTGGACTGACAAGATGATCATCTATAATTCCAAATAAAGAGGTGATCAAGAAAGATCCTGTGCATCATGATGGGGGAGGGGTGGGCAAGTTACTTCTGTTTTAGAATTATGCCCTTTGACCTTCTTCTGCTTCTCTGTGGTCATTAAATATGTAGTGGTAATGGCTACTGCAGTGTACGTGGAAGAGGGCAAGTGTTCCTTTTTTGGATGATTGACTTGTTGTTGTCTTAAGCCTGGGGGTGGGGGTCTGGATTTTGTAAGAGTCGCTGCCTTCTATGTCTTCTAGTCTTTTAGCATAAGCATTGGACGTGAGGTTGTAGTGATAAATGACAAAAAGTCCCAGGTAACTCCCACTCACTTGTCAGCATTGCATGGGTGTCATGCCAGCTTCATGTGTGCCATAACTGCTGATAGTTGACTTTGATGTGGCCAGAGTTGGTTCCTCAGACCATTTCTCATTTTCCCTAGTTCCTCTGGTGTAGCACCTGCAGCCACTAAGTTCTGGGGGTAGACGTGTCCTCTGTGTCTTTAGGGAAGGAGCAGGTAAAGGTGTACTGTCTACCTCATAGCAAGGAAAGAAAGCCTGAGCCCTGTGATTGTATGCCTGGTTTGCGACTGTTTCTTTCCTGGGAAGCTCTCAGGCAAAGAAAGCAAAAAAAAAAAAAAAACTACTTTATGTATTTCAGTAGACAGGAAACATTTTATATGATTTTCTAGGGAGTTAATCTCTGCTTTTGTTTTAGCTACTTCAGGAGAGAAATGAAAGAGTTCCTCACTTTCTGATTCTGATTTTTTTTCAGTCAAGAACTTGGATTGGAGGGAGAATGTTGTGCTTCAGGAGTTTCTTCTCGACCTGAGGAAAGTTTTGCTTTAGATTTCCCCCCAGAAGACTTTTTTCTTTTTCTGAAACTTTATCTAAAACGAAAAAGGATTGTTTAGGGGAATCAGAATGACATTCCTGTTTCTCAGCAAATGTATTTATATTTGGATATTCCTCTCTTTGCAACTGTTTCCCCATGTGTTAGCTATTTTAGTGAGAGTTTTTGTCACAGCTTACAATTAATTATCTTCTGCTAGACAAATTGCTAATGCTAATCCTGTTCCCTGTGACAACGATAGGAAAGCTTATGAGAAATTTGGGAAGAAAGTTTACTTTTCTTCCACGTTAATATTCAGCATGTTAAACTACTAGACTCGCATGTTAGTTTAGTAGAACATGGAAAATGTAACTGTTAACCTTCCCTCTTGTGAGGTGAAGAATTATTTAAATGCCTCTTTACTATCTGCTTCTCATGTACTTTAAACATGTCATAAAGTGATGTTCTTCGTATTTCACTGTTGCAGTCATCACATTTGGGTTATCTGCTTGCAGTAGCCCTCAGTCGGCCAGATTATCAAAGTCTTGGGTCCTGCGTCGGTTGCTGACTCATCTTCCATGACGTCAGGTAATCAGGGGTATAAAGCATGCAGCCGACACCATTACATCAGTCTTTCTTGCCGTGCGGTGCCCGAAGCAGTAGCAGTTCGCAAGTACCGGTCGGCCGATTCCTGAAATTTTCGTTTTCGAGTTTCAGAACCGAAGTATTCAACTAAAGCTAAGTACCCCATTGGGGAAACTTTTTCTTGCTCTAAACCGATGTCAGTAAAAGTCAATAATTGTATTTCTTGTGGAAAGCAAATACCTCATAAAGATTTTCATTCATACTGTATTCCTTGCCTAGGCCCTGACCACGATGTACCTCGCTGTTGGTTTTGTGCCTTATTTAAACAACGAACTATTCGTTGTCGGTATATTTACGCTTCTAAATATTTTGGTACTCGGTTCAATTATCCAGATATATCTTTGGTAAGCCATCTGACTACTGACATTCTGAAAAAACGCAAAGATAAAGACAGAGACAGGCCGCCTAGGTCCAAAGCTGCTGATGCTTCTCCTAAGCTAGTCGCCAGTTCACCGGTACTCAGTGAGACGCTTTTGCAGCCCCTGATACCTGCTACTTCAGAATCGCAGGCCTCTACTGAGACCCATTTGGAGTCCGGTATGCCGTGAGGTGCTTCAACTGTGGAACCTGCAGATGTCTTTACCTTGGATGGGTCCGGAGCCGCTGTGCAGGCACCGGCTTCTGAGGGTGTATTCAGGCCTACTGACTTGCATATTAAACAGACGCCATCTTCTTCTTCAAGGCCTAAAACTCGATCCATGCCTAGAAAACCGACGCCCAGACTGCATGGTCAGGCCTCTATGCCTAAAAAGCAAATGATAAGAATGGCTGAAGACCTTATTATTTTAATCAGGGGAAGTCAACCTTCCCCCTCTAAGAGACTTAGGACTGAATTTGCTTATGATACTTCTGATCAGGATTCTGAAATTTCTGTTTCCTCTGATGACCAGGATTTCCCCTTATCTACCTATGAGGATTCTGATGCAGAGGATTCTATTCCCTCTGCTTCCCCTCCAGAGGATTTCTCTTTTGGTGAAACCTTGCATACTCTTGGGGAGCATTTTCACTGGGAAAGCCAGGATTACTCTGATTCTAAAAATAGGCTTAGGGATTTCTTACTCCTGCCCCAACACAGGCCTTTAGCTACTCCCCCTGTACTGGACATTGTTGATGCCTTTTCGGAATCTAGCTTGGCCCCTGACTCTACCTCTTGCTCCCAGAAAACCTGATAGATATTACCGGGTTCCCGACTCTCACAAGTTCCTTTTTAAAAATCCTACTGCAGATCCCAGACCATTTCACAGGAACCCAAGGGCATTAAGACTACTACTGCCAAAAATCCTACCCCCTCTAATAGAGATTCCAGGGCGCTGGATAGATGGGGTAAGAAGATATACACTTCTGCAACCTTGGCCATTAGGGCCTTAACCTGCCAGTTTCATATGTTAAAGTATCCGCAGCATATTATTGGTTTGCTTAAACAGAAAATTATGTTGATTCTTGGCTGTGCTGAAAATAAGGATTTACAGGATTTAATGCATTCTGCGGAACAAGTTGGAAAACATACTCTGCAGTGTGGTTTTTATTCTAGAGGCATCTTTCAGGGCTGCTGTCACTGGGTCTGTACTTAGAAGGTATGCTTGGCTTAAGGAGCAATCTTTGCCAGATCATGTTAAAGCTAAATTGCTGGATGCTCCCTTAAATCAGGACTGCCTGTTTGGCAGCAAAGCCGAAGAAGTACTTAAAAAGATGGAGGAAAAAGCTAAATCTATGCAAACTGTTAAAGATTTCCTACAAGTACAGCCTCCAAGATTTAGTAGGCATTGCCCCTCTAAGAATTGGTCCTTTCCTGCCTCTTCCAGGCCTTCTCAGTCCAAACCCAGAACCAGCAGAACACCCAGGCTTCAGTCCTAAGGTACACACAGGACTAAGCAGTGGGGGGCTCCCACTTCCAAATCAGGGAGTAGTAAGACACCCCCCTATGGTAAACTGTCTCAATGACTTAACTTTAAAACTTCTAAGCCCTTCTCAACTGACTGCTGCTTTAGGGGGGAAGATTGCTCTGCAGGCAAAAAACTGGGAACTCATTACCCAGGACAAATGGGTTTTAAATATAGTTTCCCAAAGATACAGATTCCACTTCCACACATTACCAACCCCAAACGGTTAGCCAGATCTACCCCCAAATCAGTGAGCAGAGGCTCAAAAGCAAGTACTCTCTTTCTTAAGTATAAGTGCTATTCAGACTGTACCAGAAGAGGAAAGTGGACAAGGTTTCTACTCCAAACTTTTCCTGGTACCCAGAAAAGACAACACATGGCATCCTATCCTGGACCTTTCTGTCCTAAATACCTTTTTGGTGATCCCAAAATTCAAGATGCTAACTCTTCACCAGTTGCTTCCTATGCTAGGCAAGGATGCCTGGTTGGCAAAACTGGATTTAAAAGAAGCCTACCTGCACATCCCAATCGGGGAATCTTGCAGAAGATACCTATGCTTCAAAGTAGGCTACATGCACTATCAGTTCTCTGCACTGCTCTTTGGCTTATCTACTGCACCCGGGATATTCATAAAGTGCCTACCTCCAGTCATTGCATTTTGCAGGCAAATAAATATTCAAATATACGCATACCTGGACAATTGTCTAATTCAGGCAGAAAGCCAGGACATATTTTTGAATCATCTGGTATTTGTACAAAAGGTGCTAACTTGTCTGGGGTACATCATAAACGAAAAGAAATCACATCTTGTACCCTGTCAACAAATTATATTCCTGGGTGCAAGCTTGAACACAACTTCCTAGATGGCTTTCCTCACGCCAGAGAAACAAATTCATTTGACAGCTTACTTCAAACTAATGGCCACAAAAACCCTGCTATATGTAAAGCAAATACTGCAAGCCTTTGGGTTCATGGCCTCTTGCATTCTCCTAATTCCATATACAAGACTGCATATGAGGAAACTACAATGGTATCTAAAAAGCCTATGATGTCAACATTCTCAGGATCTAGAAGTAATGATTCCTATCATACCTTGCGTTAGAGTCCCTTTGATGGGCAGAGGCCTGCCACCAAAGCAAGGGACTACCATTCACTATACCCCCTGCCGCTCAAACCCCAACAGACTCATCAGACTATGTATGGGGGGCTCACTTGACAGGGAAGTGCATTCAGGGCAAATGGAGTCCAAGGCAAATGCACCTGCATATCAATCAAAAAGAAATGTTAGCTGTACAGAATGCTCTGACAGCCTTCAAGGTCCACATTCTTCCAGGACAATTAATGGTAAAGACGGACAACACCACTGTTATGTGGTACATAAACAAGCAGGGGGGTACCCACTCATACCCCCCTCTGCAGACTAGCCATGGCTCTGTGAAACACAGCCTTGAGCTACCAAGTGCATCTACAGGCTCAATTCCTGCCAGGAAAGCTAAATACACTGGCAGACAAACTAAGCAGAAATCTCATGGACCCACACGAGTGGAAACTGGAACCAAAGACTTTCAACATGATGATAAACAAATGGGGAAGCCCAGGTATAGATCTGTTTGCCTCCCCCCAAAACTACCAATTGGAAAAATTATGCACAAGGACTCCTCACAAACAAGCTTAGAAAGTGGATATCCTGTCCTTCACCAGGAAAAACCTATCAGTTTATGCCTTTCCTCCTCTGCCTCTTCTCTCCAAAGTACTACTAAATATCAAACAGGACAAACCAAGGATGGTACTGATTGCACCAGACTGGCCACGCCAACACTGTTACCCCCTCTTGTGCAGTGTGTCACTGCTGGCACCATGGCACCTGCCTCAGACCCCTACCTTGCTATCCCAGCAGGAGGGCCAGATTCTGCATCCTCAGCTTCAAACCCTAAACCTGGCAGCCTGGCTAATTGCCTGATCTCTCCGTTACCATCCCTCAGTAAACAAGTGTTTGGATGTCATTCTGGAGGCAAGGAGGCCTAGTACTAGAAAATCTTATGCTGAAAAATGGAAAAGTTTCTGTTCCTGGAACCAAACTCAAGGGATGGGCACAGCAGTGCCCAATTTACCTCAGATTCTTCAATACTTCACTGAGATGCTTTACAAGGACCTTTCCTTTTCCTCCATCAACATTCATGCCTCAGCCATTTCAGCTCATTATAACACAGAACCACCCCTCTTCTCTCATCCACTGCTCAAGTAGTTCCTCAGAAGGGCCAAAAACTTGAGACCACCCAGGAGAGCCCCAACTCCAGCCTAGGACCTTAACTTTGTATTGGAAAAATTCACCATACCTCCTTTTGAGCCAGCTGCAAGTGCAGAGTTAAAATTCCCTTCTTGGAAAACAGCCTTCCTTTTAGCAATCACTGCAGCAAGAAGGGTGTCTGTATTACAGGCCCTTATGGCAGTGGAGCCTTTCATCATCTTTCATGTGGACAGGGTGTCCCTCAAGACCAATCCCTCTTTCATGCCCAAGGTAGTATCAAGTGTGGCTCTTAATCAGTCCATTCATTTGCCAACCTTCTTTTCTAATCCATAGAACAAAGGGGAATGGATACTGCACTCCTTAGATGTCCGCAGACAACTTAGATTTTACTTGGACAGAACCAAACCTCAAAGGAAATCTGAACAGCTGCTGGTGGCATTTGCTGGAGGGGCAGAGGGGAAGGTCATTTCAAAGCAAACCATTTCTAAATGGATAGGCCATTGCATTCATTTATGCTGTAAGTTCCATGAAAAACCTATCCCACAGGGGATAAGATCACACTCAACCAGGGCTGCATCCACCTCTACAGCCTTTCTCAGAGGTGTCCCTACCAGGGACATCCTAGAAGCTGCTACCTGGAGTTCTGTACATACTTTCACCAAGCATTACCATTTGCCAGTTTTCTCTAAATCCAGAGCTGGTTTTGTCACTGCAATATTACAGGGCCTTATAGCTGGTCCTAATGCTATCTAAGTTCCTCCTCCCATCCTTAGCTTTGGAAATCTACCCAAATGTGATGACTGCAACATTGAAACACGAAGAACATAGTACAGTTGTGTACACTTACCATAAATGTAGATTTTCGAGTGTATTCACTGTTGCAGTCCTGGTTATCCTCCCTCCAGCCCCCTGACTTCTTTTGGCTATACCTCTATTCCTCTTTACTATGCTTAAAACCGTTTTGGTGTATTTGCTTTTTTGTTGGAGGTATAACATTGTAAAAAAAAATATATATATATATATATATATTTTTTTTTTTAATTGCTTCCCATTAGGGAGGCACCTGACATCTGGGGCAAGAAAAACTGATGTAATGGCGTCAGCTGCATGCTTTATACCTCTGACTACCTGACGTCATGGAAGATGAGACAGCAACCGACGCAGGACCCGAGACTTTGATAATCAGGCCGACTGAGGGCTACTGCAAGCAGATAACCCAAATGTGATGACTGCAACAGAGAATACACTCTAACATCTACATTTATGGTAAGTGCACTCAACTGTACTTTCTTATGATTCTTATACTGCCTCCAGTGCTGCTCTTTCTGGGTCGGTCATTAGACTGTTTGCTTGGCTCTATTTTAAAACTGATATTTTAAATTCTTCCTGGACAAGGAAGTTTTTTGGCCTTTCTGCAACTGAGGTGCTTAAGAGGTTTGATGAGAGAGGACAGCTGAGTGAAGTGGTGACCCAAATCTTCCAGTCTTCCTTTTTTAGGGCAAATAAAACATTTTCCTTTCAAATCCATTCCTTTTTTCAAAAAAAATTTCAATCAGCAAGGTGCCTCAAAACAGGATCTTGATAAGCAATGGGGGCTTCAAAGAGAAGGGGAAATTTTCTGAAATTCAAAGACAGTCCAAAAAGTCCAACATGATTATTTGTCTCTTCAGTTTTGCCCTTCTCCACCCTGGAAATTTCTGAGTCTACATCTGCCTTTATGCCACCAGATTGAGATCTCATTTGTCTGAAACAAAGTCCTTCAGGAGGAGTACAGTTGGCAATGGTAAGTCCTCCATCCTTCCCAGGAGATGGACTCCTCCTTGTCCAGCAAACCAGTTATCCCTCTTCACTCCAGCACTGGAACAGATATTCTCTCAGAGTAATAGAAATAGTACCTAGTTGTCAGAAGGGTATTCAGTTTTATTCAATAATATGTGTAGAGCCAAAAAAGAAGGGACTTTGGAGGCCTGTGCTAGACCTGTCATTTTCTTAATCTTTTTGTTAAGGTCCCAAAGTTCAGAATGTTGTCTCTTCAGACCCTGTTACCCCTTGCCCCATTACTAGCTGCCTTCCATTACATTCTCATTCTCAGACATTTCAGATGTTTGTTTTTCTGTATCTGGCTTATATTATAAGTCGTGTATCTTACCATTTGGACTGTTGCTGTTTCAAGGGTATTTACAAAATGTCTGACAGCAGTAATGGCTTATTGCAGGCTTCAAGGCATTTACATTTCTTTGTATTTGGTTGATTGACTTATATTTGCAGACCCTCCCCCCAAGTGGTTGAGCATGCTTAGCCAGTGTTGAGAATCTTATGTTCTGTCTGGGATTTCAACTGAATTTACTGAAATCTTCTCTTATCCCCTCTCACAGAATTGTTTTCCTGGGATCTTTTGTTAGGTTCTGCAAAGGGAAGAGCCTTCCCTAAATTTGAGATGCCCCAAAAGTGCTTCCTGAGGTTTTCTAATTAAAGCCTGGTGTCTGTCGAATAAATTCTCAAGATTATGCAGTACATGGCTTCTATGACCCTTATGATTCCTCTGACCAGATTTCATATGAGGGAAATCCAGTTGCACCTCAGGTCAGTCTGGACTTAGTATTTACACCCTTTATCTTTTCAAATGTCTAATTTGGAGTTGGTAAGGAGGAAACTTACATGGTGAGTAGACCAGTTCTCTTGGAATCCATGTCTTCCATTCTTCTTCCACCTCCACTTCATTGTGTCACAACAGATGCTTCAGACCTATCATGAGAAGCAGTTTCCGATGGTGTGGAAGTGCAAGTTCTATGGAACAAACTCAACAGAACAAAGTAACATAAATGTCAGAGACTGTGGCACTAGTAAATGCTTTGAAATCTGTAAGTCATCCCTGGTCTCCAGGACCTCTACATATTTTCACAGGGAATAACATAGTGATGTGGGGGGGGTCCCAGATCTGACCTCTTTTGCAGACTTGTTATGATACCCTTTGAGGTAGCAACCCAGTTTAGCTTGACTCTTCGGGATTCGTACATTCCATTAGAGCAAAACCTTGCAGCAGACAAGCTAAGCAAGATTAAGACTGACCTTCGCAAATGGAAATTTCATCCTGGAGTTTTCCAAGAATTGATCCAACTCTGGGGAGCACCTCCAATAGATCTCTTTCCCTGTACTCACAGCAGACAGCTAAAGACATTCTACTCCAGGATTTTTTGCAAACAAGCAGATGTCATTTCATTCACATGGACGAGAATGTTCCTCTACTCCATTCCACCCTTTGATACCAAAGACTTTTCTGAAGATCCAGAAGGACTCCCCAAAGATTGTGGTTGTAACTCCCTTTTGGCTCGGGCAACAGTGGATGTCATGGGATCCTATCTCGCTTCCATTCTTTACTCACGGGTTCTCGGCTCCGACTCGGCCAACTATTTCTCTAGCACAAAGTCTCTAATTGGCTGGGCTAACCCGGTATCCCAAGATGCACCTTGCCCTAGCCCCAGATTTCATTTGCCACTCGTAGAGTTAGGACATGGTCTCGCTTGGCTGTGGCTAAGTACCCTTTTCAAATACTTTTCTAAGTATTCTAGTAGTCCGTTGTATTGCAAAAGCTATTTTAATAGCTACTCTTCTCTTGTGACTAGTTCTTGTGAGTTTTTTGTAAGGACTTTGTGTGTTTGTGGTATCCCTCTGTTTCGCAGGCTAGCCCCGTTTAAGTTAGAGGACCTAGTCCTCTCCAGTGTTGCCCCCTTGTATTTTTTGTACTGGTCTTTGAGTTGAGGGTAGTTGTTTTCCCTCCAAGAAACGTTTAACTTAGAGTTTACTTGGTGTTAGTGTGTTTTGGTTTTTCCCGCCTTCCTCTTGTGTTGTCTCTGTTGGCTGAGTGTTGTGCGGTTGTTATCATGTCTAAAGAGCAGAAAGAACATAAACCCTCCGGGTTTAAGAAGTGTACCAAATGTGGCTACAAAATATCCATTACAGATGGGCATTCCATCTGTGTTTACTGTCTGGGTGCTATTCACCTACAAGAGTCCTGCAGTTTTTGCCACGTGTTTAGCCCTAGGGTACTGCAGGAAAGAAAAAAAATAAACTGATTTTGAAGGGTCTGATTAAGCCTTCCTTTGAGGAGGCCTTAGATTCTTCTTCGTCTTGTAGTGCTAAATCTAAGCCTGCTAAGGCCAAGAAAAGATCTCCGGCTCCGTCTGCCTCTTCGGAGCCTTCGGAGAAGGTTTCAAAAGTGGATACTTCCTCCTCGGCTCCACTATCCTCGGGGCCGCAGGAGAAAGTTTTGGTTATGGATACTACCTCCTCGGCTCCATGGACCTTGGGGCCGCAGGAGGTATCTGTTGTACTGGAGTCGACCTCGGCTCCGATATTATTGGACCCTATTCGGAGCCGGTCACCCAGTCTCAGGCATGAGTCTCCAGATAGGAGATCCAGATCTCCTTCTATTTCTTCCAAATCCTCTAGGCTGTCTGATTTGGATGTGGATATGGTGGTCCAGGGGCTCCTGCACTCGCCGGTGTTAGCAAAACTTTTTTCGGCTCCGACCCAGTCTGCTCCGGAGCCAGTCCCTGTCCTGGTACCGATGATTCCTCCTCCGAGCACCCATGTGTCATCGGAGCCGGAGTGCCCCGCACCGAGTGATGTCCTTGTGTCGGCTCCGATACCCCAGGTGAGTCTATTGGAGTCGGCGTCGACTCCAACCATGTTGGTTCCGTCCTCTGGTTTCGGTACTCAGGTTTCCTCAGTCGGACCCGAGGGGGATACCTCGGGACTCCTGTCAGTTCCGAGTCTCCCTCTCGGTGCATCGGCTCGGGGAATCTCGACTCCGGTCGTGGTCTCAGAGACGGGTCGGTCCTCGGATACGGGGGGACTTGCCTTCGAGGCCATGAGGAGCGCACTGGCTAGATCGTCGGTCACATTACCTGGATCGGGCACTCCGTCCCCATACACCCTGGCTAGAACCTCTGATGCCCCCTATCCGTGGATGGCGGAGCCCAAAGGTCTGGGGATACCCCCTTGAGGGGTCCCCTACTTTCTGAGGGCCCCTCAGAGTCGGTGCCTGAGGAGCCCCCCAGAAAGAAGTTGTGTAAGAGGAAGCCAATAGACTCCCAGGACGAGTCCCTCACCTCTGATACCAACCTCGATGAGTCAGAGGGGTCCCCCAAGTCGTCCTCCGATGTCTCTTTCTCCGACATCCTGGAGATTTTGAGGCAGAGAGGTGACTGGCCTTCCAAGATCCCCTTTGAGGAGGAGTCGATATTCCTCAAGGCCTTCGGAGCTCAACCCTCTGCCTCCTGGGTGTCTTCACCCTTTGACAAACTCCTGGATTTGATTTGTCGAAGGGTGTGGGAGAACCCTGATTCCGTGGAACTGGTGCCCAGATGTCCAAATAAGTTCCTTTCTGCTCCCCCGGGGAAAGAGTTCCTGACCAAAGGGTTTCGGTAGATGCCTTGATGGTGGTGGCAGCCACTCAGCAGGAAGTTGCAGAGGCTTCTTCTTCCGTCCATCCTCCTAACAAGGAGCCCAGGAGTATGGATCGGTCCGGGAAGCGTACTCTGTCTTCGGCGACCTTTACCTTGCGGTCGCTGAATTACGTTTGTCATTTCACTCGGCTCCAAAGAGATCTCCTTAAGGAGCTAGGAGATGCTCTGAGGGGTAACATGCCTGAGGCGGTAACGCAAACTGTTAACGCCAAGTTGTCTACTCTTGGTTCCATTGTCAACTCGTCCATGAGGCTCATATCTTATGCAGCCGAAGGGGCGAGTAGGGCAGCTAGCTCAGGTGTGGCTCTCCGAAGGCAAGCCTGGATGCGCCTGTGTCATTTTGCGGAGGCCTTTAAGTCTTCCTTCACTGACGCCTCCTTTGATGGGTCCTCTCTTTTCAGGACCAAAGTGAAAGACACCCTCACCAGATGCGAACAGGAGGGAAAGCCACTATCTGTCGTAGGGGCCCATTTTTCTCTCCCTTCTAGGCCTTACCCCAAGGCTCAGAGAGGGGGGAAAATGTGGTTCAAGAAGTCTCAGAGGCCTTTCCCTACAGCTCAAGGTGAGTCCCCCTCCAGGGGCAGAGGAGGGGGAAATAATTCTGGAAGACGCCGTCCTAGAGGCAGAGGAGGCCCCCGCAACTCGGGAGACTGCGATTCCTTTTGCGGATCTTCCTTCCAGCGCTCCTGAGGCATTGCCCGACTGTGCTGTTCCGGAGCCAGTCAGGGGCCGAATTTCATTGCATCCGGAAGCCTGGGAAAGCATCACCCAGGATCGTTGGGTGCTTCGAATAGTTACCGGAGGTTACGCTATTCCCTTTGTATCAACACCCCCTCCAGTCAGAAGAATCCCAGACGTCCCACCCAGTCAACAGGATCAAGCAGCACCCGAAGTTACAAAGCTGCTAGAAAAAGGAGTCATCTAACCAGTCCCCTCAGACCATATCGGATCAGGAAATTACTCAAGATTCTTTTTGGTGCAAAAAGAACAGGGGACCTGAGCCCTATTCTGGATCTCAGTCGACTGAATCACTACGTTCTGAAGTCCAAGTTCCGAATGGTCACGCTTCAGTCCATTTTTCCATTGCTGGAAAAAGGAGTATGGATGTGCTCCATCGATCTCAAGGATGCCTACTACCACATCAAGATGGACAAGGCATCCAGGAGTCACTTACGCTTCTGGCTGGGAGCCAGTCACTTCCAGTTTTGTGTCCTGCCCTTTGGTCTCACCACAGCCCCCAGGGTGTTCACCAAGTGTTTGGCAGTGGTGACAGCTCACCTGAGACATCAGGGATTCCAGGTATTTCCGTATCTGGATGACTGGCTTCTCACCACCCCCACCAGGCATCTGCTCGTTCAGGCCAGGGAGACTACCATAGCACTGTGTCAACAATTAGGAATTACTTTAAACTGGGAAAAGTCTGCCTTGCTGCCCTCACAGCGTGTTGTCTTTATAGGCGCAGAGCTAGACTCTATTCAGATGCGAGCCTTTCTGCCACAAGAGAGAATAAGAGTGCTGCAGTCTCAGATCCACGCACTGTTGCCCCTCAAAAGAGTTCAAGCCAGGTTAGTTCTCCAACTGTTGGGCTCCATGGCTTCCACCATCATGCTGGTGCCTCTGGCCAGGTTACATATGCGGATTCTGCAATGGCTCCTTTCCGCCCAATGGTCATTTCAGAAACTTCCTCTTTCCCACCTGATACTTCTCACGGAACGGTGCAAACAGGACCTCCACTGGTGGCTACATTCTGCCAATCTGGACAAAGGGAGGAGCTTGATTCCTATGTCTCCAGTGGCCACGGTGACCACGGACGCCTCCCAGATGCGGTGGGGGGGCATTATCTTGGCAGGACGGTCCAAGGCTCATGGCAAGATCACGAGGTACATCTGCACATCAATGTTCTGGAGATGAGAGCGGTGTTTCTAGCGTTGCGAGCACTCCAAGACTCTCTACCTCTGGGAACGACTGCGATTCACTCGGACAACATGTCCGTAGTGTGGTACCTGAACAAGCAAGGGGGAACCAAGTCTTATCCCCTCTGCAGAGAGGCCATGCGAGTGTGGCATTGGGCAGTATCTTCCCAATGGTTCTTAGTGGCAACGCACATTCCGGGAAAGTCCAATGTGATAGTGGACAGGCTGAGCAGAGCTATTCTGATGCCTTACGAGTGGTCCCTGCTTGGCTACTTCGCCCTCCTGTGTCAGAGCCTGTCATGCCATGGGACCTAAACCTTGTGCTACAAGCCATCACTTCACCACCCTTTGAACCAGCTGCCACCTGTGAACTAAAATTTTTATCTTGGAAAACGACGTTTCTGATAGCCATTACATCGGCCAGAAGAGTATCAGAACTTCAAGCTCTGTCCATTAAACCTCCGTATTTGACCTTTCATAAGGACAGAGTTTCACTGAGACTTAACCCATCCTTCCTTCCAAAGGTGTCATCCACTGTTAATCTCCATCAATCTATCGAGTTACCGGTGTTCTTTCCAAATTTTTCCAATAAAGCAGAGTTCAAGTTCCATCAGTTGGATGTGCACAGGCAATTGAGGTTCTATTTACAAAGGACTAAACAGGTTAGGAAGTCTGATCAGCTGTTTGTGTCCTTTTCAGAGAACAGAGCAGGTTGTCCCGTTTCCAAGTGCACAATTTTTAAATGGATTAAAGATTGTATTTCCTTCATCTACTCGGCAGCAGGCAGAAGTTTACCTTTTCCCGTCAGAGCTCACTCTACCAGGGCAATGTCCACATCGATAGCTTTCCATGCCAGGCTTTCACTGGATGATATTTGTGCTGCGGCCACCTGGGCCTCTTCTCACACTTTTATCACTCATTACAAGCTGGACGTGGCTTCTAGGGGCTGGGCTTCCTTTGGTTCCATGGTTCTCAGGAGTATCTGTCTATGAGCCTCCCAGGATAGAGGTGCTGGGGACGCTGTCCCGTGAGTAAAGAATGGAGGCGAGATAGGACCACATAACATCAGTTAGTTATGTACTCACCATAACGATTGATATATGTGGTCCATCTCGCCTACATTCTTACATACCCTCCCACATGCCCCCTTCCTAGAGGATTTGGAGGAACATTCGTTCTGTGAACCCTTCAAGGTCAGTTGCCTTTTCTTTCTTGGCTGGAATTCCTTCCAGTGTTGGTTATATATGGGTTATGATTGGTATGGTTGCAAACAAGATCTGGGGCTAGGGCGAGGTGCATCTTGGGATACCGGATTAGCCCAGCCAATTAGAGACTTCGTGCTAGAGAAATAGTTGGCCGAGTAGGAGCCAATTCTCGGCTCCAAACCCATGAGTAAAGAATGTAGGTGAGATGGACCACATACATCTATCGTTATGGTGAATACATAACTAACTGATGTCCTTCAAGGATGCATCTGCAGTCATAACAAATGGGTTGTCCTTCCTCAGTCTTTCTTCAGATCCAGAGATTACTACTGTTTAACTGCCTGTTCAGCCTGTGCTTCCTTCAAGCTCCTGCTACCTTAGTTGAATCGGCCTCTGAAGGTGATTTATCACCTGCAGCCATGTCTAGCAGCCAAAACTGTTAAATCAGTGCCTGTTCTTACATGCCATGAGAGAACAATTAAGATTTCTCAGATTCAAGGAAATGGTGAATAACATTGTTAGTAACCATTCTTTAAAATGTGGCTAAAATGCTGATTCTCCCACCTTTGAAACTGGCCAAGGGCAGTTTCCACAGGCTTCCCCACAGACTGGATTTACTCCTTCAAGACAAGAGTTATTTGATACACTCCAACCTAAAAACTCCTCTTTTGACTCCCTGGATGATATAGTTTTAATACCTTTTGAAGCATTTTTTTTCTGAGGATGTAAAACCAATATATTTTAGGAGGCTAAAAAACTGTTAGTAGAAAATTGTATATGTATAAATTGAAAAGATTTTGTAGTTGGTGCCATTCTAAGTACCAGGGCTCTTTCAAGGCCAAGATGCCTCTTGTTCTTGATTTATTTGAGTTTTTTCCTGTCCTCTGACCTTTCATACTCATCTGTCAAGGTTCATTTGTCAAACATTTCAGCGTGCCTTGGTAACCCTCTTTCTACTTGTTCACAAATCAAGCAGTTTTTGAAAGGGGTTTTACATATCCATCCACCTAGAGAACAGGTGATTTCTCCTTGGGATCTTTGTGATTTGAAAAGTTTTTATTCTTTTATATTTCAACCAGCTCATTTGCTGAATTGAGGTTTCTAACAAGGAAGACTGTTTTACTCATTTCTTTGACTTCTGCTGGGTGAGTATCTGAGTTACAAGCTCTTAGGATGAGTCAACCCTACATCATTTTCTACAAGGACAGGTTTTCTTTCTTTTTGTTTTTTAAATACCTTTATTGAATTATCATTTGTGACGCAGGCAAATTCACATTTATATAAAAGTAATCAAATTGTATTAAGTTCACAGTTAAAAACATTATACTTTACATATATTGCTACATATCATATAACCTAAACAACATTACATAAATTATTCAATTACTGCCCCCCCCCCCTTTTTTTTAACAAGACACATCTTTATTAAACCATCACTTATGACACAGGCAGTCATACATTTATGTAAATGAAAACAAACCACACTGACACAATCCTAGCTGCAAGCATTTTACATCACAAACCATACTGAAACACTCCCAGTTGCAAACATTATACACCACTTATAATCTGCCCAGTCATTTTGAGTCAAACAGTATATAGCTCATTTAAGCCTTGCCTTCTTTTAATCCTCATTCCTCCCCTGTATGTATTGTTCCCACATTTCCCTTGTTTTTTCTATATAGTTTGCTCCTACCCTTTTCTAAAGATCTCAATTCCAGTTGTTTTATCTCTGTTACTAACTGCGGTGGTGGTGCTGAGGTAGCGTTGTCGCCTCGTAGCAAGACGTCCCGTTCGATTCTCAGCTAGAGCGTCTTCTGTGTGGAGGCATACGTGAATGGGGCGTGCCTTCGTTGAAGGTTGTGCGTCAGGGCTGGTAACCAGATACGTAAAAATCCACTACCAATCATTAGCGGACCGGAGTTCCGCTGTGGCGACCCCTAACCGGGAAAAGCCGAAAGACACAAACAAACAAACAAACTATATTCACTACTTCAAGTATAGTTGGTTTAGATTTTGATTTCCATTTTCTAGTAATTGCTTTTTTTGGCAGCCGCCATAATTGTACACAGCAAAACTTTACCATCCCTAGGAAGTTCCGATTCTGTATCGTAGCTCAAAAAATCATCTCTCTCATCACACCAATCTGCCCACCCAGCATCTCAGACAGTGTATCCTACAGGGAATCCTTAAAGTCTACCAACTTGCCACACTCCCAGAAAATGTGTTCCCAGTTACCTTTTTCTTCCCCATCACACCCCCAACATTTGCTGTCTACCTGAGAAAAAATTCTCTGGAGTCTGGCATATAAAAATATTTGTGTAGATATTTCCAAGCAAAAATCCTAAATCTTTTATATTTTGTTTCATGTTTGGGAGATATACATATATCCTTCTATTGTTTCTTTGTGAATTGCTTATCCAGTCACTATTCCCAATCCTGTTTAATCCCTCTTATTGTTTCTTATAGTCATCATGCAATATTTTATATGCTCTACTAATTGTTCTTTTTTTTTAGTGGCAGCTTCTGTTCTAGATTTTACTAAAAACTCTACCAGTGCTGGTCTTTCATTTAGGACCCCATATTTCTTTCTCTTTACCTACATTCTGATGTCAATCCTTGATAGAGAAGGCAGTCTCTAACCTGCAGTCCAAATAAATTCTTGGCGTCTTCCCATTCTATCATATTTCCTTCTCTAGTTATTTGCTCCCAGTTCCTTGGTTCCTTTGCCAGTTTTCTCCAATAAATTCCAGGTCCCTCTTGCATATTGTTTTTATCCTTAATTGCATTCATCCCTATTTGCAGAATCTCCTTTCTCCACTCCTATGTTAGCATAGTTCTTAAGATCATTTCTGCTACGTTATGGAATATAATATTCTGTATGATTATAGTTATCCTCCTTAAAGGCCTACATCCAAAATCCCAGTCTCGCCTTGTTTTTTGAGCTTCCCCCCTGTTTCATCATCATCCCTTTCCACTTTGAATTATAGTTTTCTGCTTGTGTTATGTGTAGTAGCCTTAACTGTGTAGCTCTGAAATACCCTTTCAGTTGGGGTAATCCCAATCTTCCATGTTCTACTGGAATAATTGGCTTATCCTACTTAACTCTTGCCGTCTTCCACTCCCTGATAAAGTCCTTCAGCTCTTTACTAATTACTATCTACAGCTTCTCCTCTGGTTGATAATACTAGGCCTGATCTGTGTGTAAGACTAAAGGGACTAAAACATTTTAACTGCTTGTATGTTACTATCCATATCCATGTAACAAAGCTTCCATTTTTTCAATTTTTGTATTATATTTTCTTTAGTGTCTGCTGCCACACCAGTATCATTTTTAATCCATACTCCTAAGTACTTCATTTTATCATGTCCCCATAAATATGGATATTGCTGAACCAATTCATATGTAGGTACATAATTTACCACTATTGCCTTTTTTTAGATTCATTAATTTTGTATCCCAAAAAGACCTGAGACTGTCTCAAAATTTTCCACAACACTGTAATGTCTCTTTCTGGTTTTGTCAGGTATAAGATAATATCACCTGCAAATAGAGTCAGCTTTTCTTGACTACCATACCAATTATATCCTTGAATTTCTGAGTCCTTTATTTTCTTTACAAATGGTTTTAAATATAAAGCAAATTACAAAGGGGAAAGAGGACACCCCTGCCTGGTTCCTCTGCTCATGCAGGAATTATCAGAGAGGACTCCACCCACTTTAATTTTTGTCTTCGATCCCTCACATGTCTTCCTAATCAACCTTATAATTTTTTCAGGGAATGCAAATGCTTCCATTGCCCTGCTCATAAAGTCCCAAATGCTTTCTATGCATCAAGACCCACCAACAGCAATGGTATTTTCTTACATTCTGCTTTCCTCTGGATCATCAGTGTTCTCTTTAATATTGTAAAATATTTGCCTGCCCTCCACAACCACATTGATCCATATCTGTTAATTGTAGCATTACTTTTGCCATTCTTTTAGCTATTATAGATATGAACACTTTATAATCGTGGTTTAGTATTGAAATGGGCTTGTAGGAAGCTTGATCTGATGGATCTTGAGGACTTCCAAGATGGCTGCATATTGAGTAACAGCTTAATTGTAGCTCTCCCAGTGTGAAAAGAGAAACTCAGCAGAGAAGGCCAGTAGACCTGTGTTTATGGGTAAATTTCAGTAACTGGCTAGTAAATGTACTGCCTGGATGCCAGGAAGAAAAAGAATACAGGGGACCTAAAATCAGCTACGAAAAAGTGAGGAAGAAAGACTAAGTGGGGAAAGGTTCTGCAGCTGTTCAGCAAAAAGCAATGCAACCTCCAGACATGAATTCCGGTAACCTACCGGAAGATGGAAGACAACTGCACACAGACCTAGTTAAAATAAACAAAACATTGATGGAGTATATCAACATAAACAAAAGGCTGGAAAAAGTGGAAGAAGATTTAAACAAATATTCAGATTGGGTGATAACGCTGCAAAAATCAGAGGTTGGAATGAAGAGGCTGGCTGAATGTGAGACTTATCAGGAAGAGATGTTGAAAAACATAATAGAATTAGAGGACAGAGCACGTAGGGAGAACCTGAGATTTTCAGCTATACCAGAGAAACAGGAAGGAAAAGGCTGCATTAATTTCATGAAAGCACAAATAAGCAACTGAACTGGTATTCCACAGCAGGAGTTGTTAGTTGAAAAGGCACATTGTGCGTGTGCTCCAAACCTGGCTATGAGAAAGTAGTATGTACCTTTAATAGTAAAGATGCAATCCTACCAGCAGAAGGAGTTGATTTTGATAAAATTGTGGCAGAAGGACAAAGTACTAAAAGTGGGAGACAGCAGAGTGTTTGTGGTGAATGATTACTTATTGTTCACCAAGCAGAAGAGAAACACATTTATTCCATGATTCAGGGGATGTCAAGATGCAGGTGTGAGATTCAAACGGCAGTACCCAGTTGTCTTCAAATTAGTCTTCCCTGGAGGGACAAAATCATTTTTGATGAAGTACATGCTAAGGAGGAAATACAAAAGTTTGTCCAACATAAAGTGAGCTGTGACACAGAAAGAGATTCTGCTTCTTGTTCTTCTGGTAATAGACCAGAGAGAGACTATACTTGTGAAACTTGTTCGTGTTTCACCAGAAAATGTTGGAATGAAGGAAGGGAGCACAAGAGTTGACTAGAAGAATTGAGAGTACGTTGGAAATGAAGCAGAGACAGGATTTGGGAGATGGAGATGAACAGTAATAAAACCAGTAACTTAATGTGGGATTACATTGCAATAATTATTTGTGTGAAATATGACAGAAACAGAAGATATGGAAATATTGTTTTTTTTTTCAGAATTTGTTGGACTTTTGGGGGACTCTAAAGCATATGCCCTACTTCATGTCATTAATGTTCAAAATGCTTTGGGGAGGGGAAGAGGAGGGAGAAAGGTAACTAGAAGTAAAGACATTTTTTCTTACCACCATTTTTGAGGTGTATGGCTTTCTTTGCTTGCTATAAGGTAAAGTTTTCTCAGTTATTTTTAAGTGTAATGGGGATTGTAAACATGTGCTGCTCTTTTTTCCCCTTTTTCCTTTCTCCCTCTCTTCTTGTTCCATTTTAAGAAATGTAGGCAATGCAATGAAAAAAAGCCTGACTAAAAGAGCATGACAAAAGAAAAAATAATGTGCTTTTTCTCATTCTTGCATGTGGAAATGACTGGAAAGGGCATTTGATTTAGTAACATGTTTTAAGAGTAAGCAAGTAAATGAAAAAGAATATTGAATATTGTCAGTCTTTTTTCTAGCAAATAGATGTATGCTCAGTAGCAATTTTGCAGCTGGTCTTCATGTTTCCATGGAAACAGTCTAATAATGAGAAGTTGTCTGCCTGGTTCTCATGTCTCCATGGAGACAATCTGATAAAGAGAAACTGACTGACTACAGGCTGGTGGAGAATGACTGGCTGAAGAAAAAAACTGAGGAGAGAAATTGTCTAGGACCAAAGTGGGAGGGTGGCCTAATGGTTAAGGTGTTTGCCTTACAAACACAAGGTGCAGGGTTTGAGTCTCACAAGGGATAATTGGCTAGGCTTAAAATGGCTCACAAAGGCAGTTAGCTTAGTACTAATCTATTAACCTAAATATCTATGAACCTATGACATAATGCTCTCTGAAAACATTCAGAGGTTTTTCCAGCTGAGAGAGCTGTAAAGAAAAGACAAAACCAATTAGCACTTAGTGGAAGCACAGGCTACACAATGCATCTTGGCATGTTTAATTTTTTAGGTTAACTTAAGCCTGCTGTCAGTTAGGGACTTTTGTTCCTATTAGGAGGGTAAAACTGAAGATGTACATAGTTTTATGTTTTAGTATTAAGTTAGTGGATTTTAGGGGGTATTGGGATGTGGTTTTTTTTGTTTGAGAGCTTTCAATAAAATAAAAAGTTTTGTAAGATGTGACATACGCTCAAATGGATATGATGAGAAACAACTGTATAAAAATTCAACCTGTCAAACAGTGTATGCATGTAACACCAAAGATGGAACTAGACATTTAACAAAAAAGGTATTATACATAAAAGGTGGGAATAATATTTTTTAATGTAATGATCCTTTCTGTAATGTCTTTAAATGTCAACGGTGTCTTATAGATAAATACAAAAAAAAAAGAAAGAGTAGTGAACTGTATTAAAAATGTAGAGTGCAAATAGCTATGTTACAGGAGACGCACTTAGAACTGAACATGGGAATTTGATAAAGAAGAGTTTTTCACAATGGTTATTCAGCTGAATACCTGGAACAGAAAAAAGAGGAATACTTATATTAATTGCAAGATAAGCTCCAATAGTGAAAGAAGGGGATAAAAAAGATAATAATGTCATATTTGTAGTGCTAAGGGGCTACTAGCAAGGGAGGAGGGTTACACTTGCATGTATTTATATTCCACCTAAAACTGCAATAATGGAGCTTAAGAAAATTCTGGGTGAAATAATCAGTTTTCAGCAAGGAATATTACTTATAGGTGGGGATTGGAATGTGATTTGCAACAGTGAAAATGTGTCTGGGGGGCCCAGAAGAGAAAATATAATAAAGGAGGGTCGATTTTTTTGAAGAAATTTATGAAAATATTTGGCATCAAAGATGTGAATTCAGTAATAAGAGTTTGGAGTGAATTTATATATTATTCCCCAAGATATAAAAACTGGGCTAGGCTAGACAGAATTTACATTTCACAGGAACATGTGTATTTAATTGATGGTCTTGATACGCACCCAATAACTATTTCAGATCATGCATCAATAATAACTAAAATAAAAACACATGGTAATGAAATAAAAACAAGGCACTGGGGCTTTTCTACCTATCTGCTGAAAAGAGAGGAATTTAATGAATGGGTAGTAGAGATTATTCAGGAGCTGTTAGAGTGGATAGAAATTTCTTCCTAAAGTATAGCTAGGCAGTGGGGTAAAAATAAGGTGGAGTTTAAAACTAGGGTGGGAATAAAAGAAAGGGAGTTATCCTTAAGAAGTAACAGGAATTATTTAGAGGGCCTGACAAATATTAAAGTATTGCAGAATAAGGGGAATCTCATAAAACAAGAAGAGGATAACTTCAGAATGGTAAGCAGAACATAAGAGATTACCTCGATAATATGCACCAGTTTAGAAAGATTGCTGTTAAGCAACTGTTTTATGATAATAAGAGTAGAGCACAAAAACTTATAGCACAATGTCTCATACAACAGAAAGTAGAAAGGGCTGTTGACAAGCTTGGGGACTATATAACAGGGAAGGTAATGAGATCCTGTAGAGGTATTAGAAATATTTCGGAAATTTTATGAAAGTCTGTATAAAGCAGGGAAGTATGGAAATGAAGATAAGATACAAATAGAAATCTTTATGGAAGAATTAAAAATGTCAAGGCTAGAGGTAGACGAGGCTCAGTTACTAAGGTTAGGATAGGAAGAGATGAGATAAAAATTGTAATGTATAACCAGTGCACAGGGAAGTCCCCAAGAATAGATGGTATTCCTGTGGAAGTCTGGAAACTAGGAGAGAAAAATGATGAAGATCTGGAAAGTTTTGTTTAACAGTATTTTAAGAGAAGGAGAAATGCCAACATCCTGGAAGAAAGCAGTGGCAGCTGTAATACCTAAATAGGGTAAATATCCATCAGTCCCAGCTTCATACAGGTCCATTTCAAAACTAAATTATGATTATAAAGTGTTTGTGTCTATAATAGCTAAAAGAATGACAAATGTATTGCCAAAGATATGGATCAGTGTAGTTTTGTGTAGGGGAGGCAAACATTTGACAACATTAACAGAACACTAATGATCCAGAAGGAATCGGAATGTAAAAATATACCTTTGTTGTTGGTTGATCTTGATGCAGAGAAAGCATTTGACAGAGTAAGTTGGGACTTCATGAGCAAGACAATGGAAGCATTTTTATTTCTTAAAAAAATAAGGCTGTTTAGGAAGAGATATGAGGGATCAGATGTGAAGATTTAAAGTGGGGTGGGGTCCTCTGAAATTTCTGCTTGAGCAGATGAACCAGGCAGGGGTGTCTTCTTTCCCCTTTGCCATTTGCATTACATTAGAACCACTGGCAAAGAAAATAAGGGACTCAGAAATTCAAGGATGTAATTCATGTGGTAGTCAAGAAAACCTGGCTCTATTTGCAGATGATATTATTTTATACCTGACAAAACCAGAAAGAGACGTTACAGTGTTGTGGAACATTTTGAGACGGTTTCAGATCTTTACTGGATACAAAATTAGTGAAGCTAAAACTAAGGCAATAACTGTAAAATATGTACCCAAACACGAGTCTACTTTTTGTTACCGAAATGGCAAGACAGCGAATGCCATTTCTGCAACACATAAACACCGATCTACCACTTCCTCAAATAGCCAAGACATCGATTTTTTTCCCCAAGGGAAAAAAATCACTTGGCTGTCACCTTGTAATTGCCCTTTTCCCCACTGTAGTGCGATCTTGGAGTTGGTATATTTAGTTAGGGGGGTGTGGGAGCACAGTCTCCCACATTGGGGGGTGTGGTGGGCAAAGCCCCCCACTTTATAAGGATGTTTTGTCTCTGGTTAGACGAATGATTTTTTTCCCTTGGAAAAAGTCAGTGTTCTGGCCATTCGCAGAAGTGGTGGTTCGATGTTTACATGTTGCTGAAACGGCATTTGCTGTATTGCCATTTTGGCGAGATAATATAGACTCCCCACACACAAATTGGTTCAGCGATATCCATATTTATGGGACATGATAAAATGAAGTATTTAGGAGTATGGATTAAAAATGATTCTGGTATGGCAGCAGAGACTAAAGAAGATAATACAAAAACTGACAAAAAGGAAGCTTTGTTATGTGGATATGAATAGTAAGATAGAACCAGTCAAAATGCTTTAGCCCATTTAGTCTTATACACAGGCCAGGCATATTTTTATCAACCAGAGGAGAAGTTGTGGATAGGAATTAATAAAGAGCTGAAGGACTTTATCTGGGAGGGGAAGATGGCAAGAAGAGTCAAGTGGGATAAACTGATTCTTCAGTAGAACAGGGCAGATTGAGATTACCCAATTTGAAGGGGTATTTCAGAGCTACACAGTTAAGGCTCCTATTCATAGCACAAGCAGAAAACTATAATTCAAAGTGGAAAGGGATGATGTTGAAAAAGGAGGGAAGCACAAGAACCAAAGAGAGACTGGGATTTTGGATGCAGGCCTTTAAGGAGAATAACAATCATACAGAATATTATATCCAGAAAGTATTCTAAGTAAGCCAACATAGGACTGGGGAAAGGAGATTCTGCCAATAGGGATGACTGCAATTAGGAATTTAAACAATAGGCAAGTGGATGCCGGAATTTTTTTAGAGAAATCTGACAAAGGAACCAAGGTATTGGGAGAAAATAACGAGAGGAAAAAGGTAATAGAATGAGAAGAGGCCAAGAATTTATTTGGACTGCAGGTAAGAGATTGCCTTCCCTGTCAAGGATTGATATCAGAGTACAGGTGAAGAGAAAGAAATGGGGGGGGGGGCTAAATGAAAGATCAGCACTGGTTAGTGGAATCTAGAACAGAAGCTGCCATTAAAAAAGGAATAATTAATAAAGCATATAAAATATTGCATGATAACTATGAGAATCAATCCGAGGATGTTTGAAAGGATTAGGAAGAGAGATTGGATAAGCAATTCACAAAGAAACAATGAGAGGATATATAGGTTCATAGGTTAATACTAGGCTAACTGGCCTTGTGGAGCATTTTAAGCCTAGCCAATTACCCCATGTGAGAATCAAACTGCACCTTGTGTCTATAAGGTAAACACCTTAACCATTATGCCAATCTTCCAACCTGTCTCCCAAGTATGCAATAAAATCTAGATTTAGGATTTTTGCTTGGAAATGTTTACATAGATATTTTTATACCTCGATTAGACTCCAGAGAATTTTTCCTCAGGTAGACAGCAAATGTTGGAGGTGTGATGGGGAAGAAAGAGGTACTTGGGAACATTTTCTGGGAGTGCGGTGAGTTAATGGACTTTAAGGATTCTCTGCAGGATGCACTGTCAGAGATGCTGGGTGGGACGGATTGGTGTGATGAGGGAGATGATTTTTCTCAGCTGTGATACAGAATTGGAGTTGCCTAGACATGGTAGTGCCTTGCTGTGTCTGTGGTGGCTACCAAAAAGCTTTTACTATAAAAATGGAAGTCAAATTCTAAGTCAACTATATTAGAAGTAGTAAATATAAGTAACAGAGATAAAACAACTGGAATTGAGATCTTTAGAAAAGGGTAGGAGGAAACTACATAGGAACACATGGGAATTGTGGGAATAATACATACAGTGGAGAAATGAGTTTTAAAAGAAGGCAGGGCTTGAATGAGTTATATAATATTTCACTGAAAATGACTGGGTAGATTATACGTGATGTATAATGTCTGCAACTAAGAGTGTGTCAGTTTTGTGATGTAAAATACTTGCAACTAGGATTGTGTCAGTGTGCTTTGGTTTCATTTAAATAAATGTGCGATTGCTTATGTTGTAAGTTATGGTTTAATAAAGATGTTTCTTGTTTAAAAAAATGGGCAGGAGTTGAATAATTTATGTAATGTTGCTTATGTTATATGATGTATTGTAATGTATGTGAAGTATAATGTTTGTTAATGTGTTAATATAGTTTGATTACTTTTGTGTAAATGTAACTTTGCCTGTCACAAGTGATAATTCACTAAAGGCGTATTTACAAAAAAAACAAAAAAAAAACACCATTTACAGCATGTAGATGGCCAACAGTTGCTATGGTCTACTTTTGGGAGCTGGATGTGTAAGGAACAAATTTAACTCACTGATGGAAACCTGATAAAATATGTTTGATAGCATTGGAATTTCATTTGATCGTGATTTCTTGAATCAGACTGTCAAGCAACGAGTGTGATTATTTAATGTAAAGGAATTTGAGATGGATTGTTATATCCAGTGATTGTGAAATTCTTTTATTTTTCTGGGCGCAGTTAATGAAAGCATAGTAGAGAGATGGTAACTTTGCAGTTATGGATAGAATTGTGGATGCAGTCAATGTACATCTAGAAATTTTAATGATGCAACCAGTAAAAAAATCCATAATTTCTAAAGGATGAAGACTGCCATCTGGAACAGAGACAGCTTGAAGAGACTCTCCAGAGCGATTGTTTTATATGTGGCCCAATGGAATGGGAAGAGATTATGATGACAGATGTTTGTAACTGTATGTATTATGTGATTAATGCAAACACTTCCTTCTTTATTTCAGTTCAGCTTTTATGCAGAATGTGTAAAATGTTAACAGATTCCTCTGTGGTGCAGGTGAAGGAAAATGTAAAGACTGATTTAGTATTGAGGTATCGTTTTAATGGTATGATGATTTTAGTCCACTGTGATGTGTATTGTGGCAGTGTGCTTGCATGTGAACAGTGCTTTGTGGTGTGTACTTTGTGTGAATGACGTGAAAGTTGTGTAGACAGTAAGAAAACCATATTGTTACTTTTAATATGTCACAATTGAGTTAATTTTAGGTGTGCTCACTAAATTCCATGCATGAGTTTATAAATGCAAATGATTGTTACTAAAGGAAGAGTTAAGTGTAAAATGTTAACAGATTCCTCTGTGGTGCAGGTGAAGGAAAATGTAAAGACTGTGATGTGTATTGTGGCAGTGTGCTTGCATGTGAACAGTGCTTTGTGGTGTGTACTTTGTGTGAATGACGTGAAAGTTGTGTAGACAGTAAGAAAATACTTGTGTAGTATGGTGTGTAACCTGCATAAAAGCTGAACTGAAATAAAGAAGGAAGTGTTTGCTAAGCTGATAAGTTGTATCAGACTGGATGGATCCTGATAAGACTGTATGATAAAGATTAGTGTTTTTCTTTCTGTGGGATAATAGTAAGCTTGTCAACTTGAACCGTAGTTAAGAAATTCTATAACCCTGTCCCAACAGGGGTTTTCTTTTTGGGTAAGCTACCCCCAAAGGGAATTTGAAAAGGTTTATTTTTATCTGTCTTTGCTGTTCTTAAGTCTCAAAATGAGTGATGTGAAAGGATATTGACTGCAGATGACATAGATTGCTTTGAAATGCTTCACTTGTGTTAGCTTCTTGTAATACAGTATAAATATAAGAATAAGATAAATGTTAGCTCTGTTCAGAGCAAAGTTCATTACACTTGTATTAATTCACTACAACTTATATGGTTCCCACTATTATTTTTTTTAATTTTTTGGCTAAGATTGAGATTTTGATGGTTAGTCTTGAGGGCAGTTAAAATGAAGCTTATTGACCTTTGTCCTGATTAGGAATTATATGCCTCCTCCCTAATTGGGAGTCAAGAGGGATGGCTATTATTTGTATGGGGAACTATTGACTTGGAGGTTCATTTTTTGTATTATTTTAGTTTGGTGAGTCAGGGAATACATCATTGAGATGCTGTTATAGGACATCCCATCATTGCAGTTTGGAATGTTTTATATTTTGTTGTCATTTAGAGTATGAAACCTCTAGTAAACTGTCTGACGTGTATGATTGTGTCGATCTTTTTCTCCTGTTATTTCTTTCACATCCTATTATAGCTGAGTGAGAATGTAGATGATCCTGTATTCCTGGATGTTCATTCTCTGGGTGTTGTGGTCTATTTAATAATTTTTTTTTATGAACCTTCAAAGTTACTTGATTACCCATTTACCCGTGTTTACACTGTTTTGAATCCTTACTGGTTTCTTGAGCTATGATTGTTAGAACATCTCACTTAGCGTATGTGTTAATTGTCAGTTGTTACCTTAAAAGTATATTCAGGAATTATTATAAATATAACGAGCTGTTAAGAATTATTTAACCATGTAAAACTAATTAATAATACTCTTCTTCTACATATAGTTAAGTTAAAAAACTGGAAGTTGTGTACACAAAATGTATCCTAGCATTTGAGCTGTCGTACGGTAACAGTAGAGGCTAATAATTTGTATATTAGCCTGCTAGGGACCTTTAAGGGTGGTCTAACAGAAGAATGAGTTTTTATTAGGAATTTTCCAAGTGGGCCATTAGAAAAGTTTTGAATTTGTACCCCAGATTCGGTGTATGATTATGTGCTTTTACGATTAAGTAAAGAATAACCATAATCATTAAGTACAGAGAACACAGCAAAATAAACATGAAACCAACTGCATAGGAAGATATGAGGTATCCAAAATGTGGTTAGAAGTAAAACTTTGTGCACTAGGTGTGATTTATAGAAAAGAAAAAAAAAAAGAAAAATGCAAAATGTTTAATTACGCCTGTTGGCTATATGGTTGTAAAATTGTTTTGTAAAATATGTAAAAAATGAAACCAGTCCTTGTTTTGCAGTTATGTTATTGTGTCTAAATATGAAAAAACAAAATGTTTGTGGGTGAGGTAGTCATTTATAAACAATGCAGTACAAGGCCTAGAGTCTACTGAGAGTACATGTTTGTTAGAAAATGTTAAATTTTCAGCAGAAGATTTACCTCTAAACTAGGTAATGAAGGATAATGTGTAGTTTTTAAACTCTACATTCAAAAGGTCTGAAATTGTTAAACACTGTGTAAATCTGCAGACACATTATTGACATTCTGTACATGTAGTGAGGTCAGTATGTCAGACTTATGAGTACAAATACAGAAAAGTTATGTCTAGCATCTTTGGAAAATAGAGTAAATTTAGCCAAATTGCACTAGGTCATTTGCAGAAGCATAGCTAGGGTGGGGCAAAGGAGGCAGGTGCCCCAGGCACAAAGTGTTATGGGGCGCAATTGGGTCCTCCGTGCATTAACACTGCATTTATTGGTCTGCTCTGAAGCATTGCTTTAGCATACCTTGTGTGACTTTAATGAATAAAATAAAAAAAAAATAAGCTGTGCTTGCCACATTTGTAGCACGCAGTTTGCCTCGCTTTAAAATTAAAGTTTTTGTTTGCATTTACATTCTGAACTGAAGCATTTTAGAGCTTCATGTATGACATAAGCTATAGTAAACTGCTTGCTACAGTTTAAGAAGAACAGAAGAGTTTTTTTTCCTAGAATGGACCCATGGAACTGTTTTTTTTTTCTGCTGTTCAAGGAAAGGAGCATAGAGAAGAACAGACCTGGTTGGCTTTCTCCAATTAGGAGAGCTAGATCAGAGAATGGACATCTTTTGTCCTTCAACAGTTGAGCAGGGACACCAGATCTGGGAACTGCACCAGCCACTAGACAAGTCAGCCATGGCTCTTGTCATTTGGCATGCAAGAAACTTGGCATAATGAACAGTATTTACACTGTACAGAAACACACATGCAGCTTGGAACTCAAATGTTTCTCTTGGTCAAATCCAGGAAGTTCTTACTAATGTTAGCAGGAGTGTAGTCACCAGTACATCAGTGTGAGTTAAACACAGAAGCAGTAAATAAGAACTGGATCAATGTAATCAGAAAGTTTAAGAAGCAACTCCTTCATTAAACTCTGATATTTTGCATGTTTGCAGATTTCTTTACTAGGTTAGGCTATTTAATAGAAAGGTTCTGTGTCAGAGTTATCTGCAGAAGCAATACTAGTAACTGTTGCTCCAGTAAGTGTGCCAGTGTCTTTGGTACTTGCGTATTATTGCAACCAGGTTCCAAACAAGTTAGTAGCTTATATTCTTATTACCAATTCTAGCAGAAGATATCAGTTTATCTGTGTGTTTTAAGTATAATCAATGTATTTTACCAAAGTGATTTTATTTCGGGATGATCACACTTTCATGTACGTCTTGTGCAGTATAATATTGTTAGGACACATTTCTCACCGTATTTGTTAAACAATTGTAAACAAAGGCAAAAACAACATGGGACAAATGCCTGCAACCGGAGACTGATTTTTATATACTGCCATTATAAATTTAGTTGCTCCCATAACATGTTTGCATTAACATACATTTTCTGAAGGATATGAAGTTCAAAAATTAAAAAACTTGTTAATATCATACATGATATCGTCAGTTGTTTGCCAAACAAATGCGGCTTTCACGTGTAACATACGTACTACAAATACAATACGAAAACAGGACTTCAGGCAGAATTGTTGACACTTGACAGGTATGTTTAGGATGACAGATTTCACCGACAAGTGCATTAAGTGGCAATTTCCCCTTAAACACCTCATCTGCTTTACTTGTTAATTTGCATACACATTCCCCTTAATTTCTCGCAAAGGACAATGCCCTTTTCTGTAGAGAAATGTAAGAGTGTGCCTAACTGATGTCATGCACTTAAAAAATTGTTGCTTCAAACAGCTCCCATCGATGAACGAGTAAAAGTCGTTGGTCTTCCAACAGTCAGGGTTCCATCACTGCCTGCCCGAGTAGCCTCAAGGAAACAAAACAAAATCTGGGTGCTTGCGTGTTTGGAACCTGAAGTACCATGTCTTTTATGTAGAGAATTGAAAGGAAATATTCTTGGTGTGATTGTTAAACAGTTGGAGCCATCTGAGAGGTTTAACATCTTGGCTCATAAAGTAGTACAAACAGAATTTCAATAGAATCCCCAAGTTTAATGGACATGTAAAAAGGAACACTGTTCAAATCCAACTGAATGAAGTTAGCTCTGAGTTATGTACTTTCAATGGATTTCAGATTCTGTGACTAACATGTAATATTTCATTTGCAACAGAAGTATTTCACAAAGCTTCTGGAAAAAAAAAAAAGATTTGGATAGAAAGGTCAGTATAGTAGATAGTCTTCTAGTCTAAGGAACTGTTAGACAGGAGCATAATGCAGGGATGATCAAATTGATGGACAGCCTAAGGCAGAAAAGATCAAGTTGTGTAAGAGTAAATGTCAAACCTATGTGGGCAGTCTGATATGTATGGGTCATATGTTGACAGCAGAAGGATCGAAGCAGGATTTGGAAAAGTGACCTGCTATAGTAAACGTACAGAAACCAGAAAATAAATTGTGTGTTTGAGATGTTTTGGAATGGTGTACCATCTGTCAAAGTTCATATCCAGCTTGTAAGAATTTACAGTGTCACTGGGAACTGCTGGATTCCAGTCAATAATGCAAGTTAGAATTCTGAGATTCTGAAAAAAGCATGTTACTGAGGCACCCACTCATTTATATTCCGTTATGTAAAGCAACCAGTAGTAAATTGATGAGAGTCAGTATTGACTGGGTGCAGTGTTGATTCAGGAAGGTAGAGTAGTAGTATATAAGCTAAAAACTATAACAGAAGTACAAACAAAGTGCACACATTATAGAAAAAGGAACAATGACTTTTTAAAGGAAGTCTTACATTTTATGACATTATTTATATTGAATCAGTTATGCGGTGGTGGTATGGTGGTAGCGTTACCTCACAGCAAGAGGTTTTCCCGTTCGATTCTCGGTGTGGCTTGGGAGTGCCTTCTGTGTGGAGTCTGCATGTCCTCCCCACGGTTGGGTAGCGTTCGAAAGACATGCATGCGTAAATGGGCGTGCCTTCATTGAAGGTTGGGCGTCGAGCTGGCACCTCGGCATTTCGTAAAAATCTACTGCCAATCATTAGCGGACCGGAGTTCCGCTGTGGCGACCCCTTACCGGGAAAAAGCCGAATGACAAACAACATTTATATTGAATCAGTGTTAATAGAATTGCATCAAAGAAGACTGCAAAGTATTTTTTTAAAGAAATAACCTCACGCTTGCCTCCATGGCACAGAGGGGTGGAAGTGGAACCATTACTGTGACCAAGTCTGCAGAGATATGAATAGTGGCCTCAAGACTGGAGGAGCCAAACAGGGAGGGAGAAGGAAGGAAGGGATATATTCTACGTACTTTTCCTAGGGAGTGTCAAGGCACTTGGGAACACGCATTGAAGTGTGGTTTCTGCGTTAGACCAGGCAAGCTACTTCCTTTGTTCATGGAAATTGGGGGGGGGGGTACAGCTTGCTGGTCATGGCACTTGGGAACACGCATTGAAGTGTGGTGTCTGCGTCAGACCAGGCAAGCTACTTCCTTTGTTCATGGAAATTGGGGGGGAGGTACAGCTTGCTGGTCATGTCTTTTGAGGAACTGAGGGGTATCCATTATGGTCATCTCATTGCACGTCCCCTTTCCTCGCTGTGAGCCAGGCATCTTTGTGGAAACCTAGGGCTAAAGTGAAAACTCTTGAATTGTCAATGATGGCTGTCTGATTGATGGCCTGTTCCAATCACTCCTCACCCCAGTGATGGGCAGCCAGTGAGCCTATTGGATGAGTGGGGACTAATAGATGAAAAACGGGAGTAACGAGTGCTTAAAGAAATCATTTCACAAAGCTTCAACTAAATTACATAGAATGCTGCTGCATTTATAAAAGTATTAATATGAAGGTTCAGTACAAGCCTGAAAAGCAAATTCACAGTTGATGTACTAAACAGAGCATACTTAAGGAGCATAAAGAGGATCTGCTAGAGAATGCTCTAGCATTTCTTTGGGTTATTCCACAACTACCTATGTGAGCTTAGAAAATGTGATAGAAAAGATAGGAAATGCAGTTATTAAAGGAAAATTTAATGAATGGCTGGCCTGAGCAGATAACAGCATTACACAAGTAGATTCAAGACTATTAGCTGTACCGTGAATAAACTTCACATGTGCAAGGCTTGATGTTTAAATCAAGTAAAGCAATAATTACAAGTCAGATTAGGGAGGCATTCCTAAAAAACAGAGATTAAACAAGATATTGTCAGATATAAGAAAATAGTAAGGGATATAGTTTATTAGCCAAAGATGTTTAAGCAAGTAGAGAAATTGATAGAAGTGTGATCCCAGTAATAATTACCATATACAGAATACAAAAGAATACATTTTCTCATGACACAGCAGGCCTATTTTTGAACAGGGTAAATGTAGGTCAGCACTAAGAGAGTCATTAATGATGTGTTTATTAATATTCCAGATTTCCAGACGCGGTGGTGGTGCTGCGGTAGCGTTGTCGCCTCACAGTAAGACGCTGTCCGGTTCGATTCTCAGAGCGTCTTTTGCATGGAGACATGCGTGAATGGGCGTACCTTCGTTGAAGGCTGTGTGTCAGGGCTGGTAACTCGGCACGTAAAAATCAACTACCAATCATTAGCAGACCGGAGTTCCGCTGTGGCGACCCCTAACCGGAAAAAGCCGAAAGACACAACAACAACAACAACAACATACATTTGAAAAATACTGCCAAGATCCAGTGTGATTAAATGTCCTTGAGTATGTTTTTAAGTCATAGGATACCCAAAAAAGTATTTTCAGACAATAGATCTATGCTCACTAATCTAAAATTAAGAAATTTTACAAAGAAATGGGAATTCAAACATCTTTTAATAACCCTTGCTTCACTCACAACAATGGATAATTAAAAAGGGCTAGGTAGACCGTTTAAAAATGTAATGAAAAATGTGAGAATAAAGTGTTTGTCAGTTTTAAAATGTAGAAATACAAGTCTCCAGAGAACAGGCAATTAGTTATGGGAATAAAAAAGGTCTCCTCCAGTAAACCATCAGAATCCCATAATAATAATAAAATAATAAATAATAAATAATAAAAAAAAACAAGCTAATGCAGTGACTTTGTTGTTATTGCAGCATCAAGGCAGTGTTTTAGACTCACTGAGGAAAAAAGTCAGAAATGAAAGTTTTATCACAGAAGTATAGAAGGAATTGGTATGTGAAAAGAATTGCATAGACAACTAAACATCTGATGTAAAATGGTGACAACATGGCAGTAGGAGATTCCAGTTTTCGATTTTGAAGTACATCTCTTCAGGAAGTAAGCCTGTCTTCACTATAGTTGCCTATAGGTTACCAGAAAACCAAGTCTGTGTTTTAGACGTACCAAGAACAAAACTGGAGAAAGCAGAAATTTTGATACAGCAGCACAATGAGATACAGTAAGGATTCAAGTTCTGAAAAATATGCAAAATAGCCATATGCAACAATATCAAGATTGTGGCGTGTTAAGGGCTCACAGGTATGTAGAAATCATAGGCATATCTACAAGATGAAAATGAAGGACCATAATAAAGTTAAGCTACAGAATGAAACTGAGTTTGTCAAGCATTTTCTAGTGTACAATGTTTTCAGACAGTGTGCAGTCATGAAGAGTCAGAAAGTATTAATGCTAATATTCTAACTTGAGGGAATGAAGACTTTCAGCAAAATATAATTTGTAGACTGTTTGCAGCCAGATAATTCTCAAAATAATGAATGTAAACAACAGCAACAACATTACCAATTCGAGATATGGAAGTCTCAAGAGGCATTGGAGCGAATAGTGTGTATATAGTGTAAAGAAGAATTATAAACAAGGGATCTGAGAAAAATTCTGATTACATATCAAGTAATACCACATGTTGGATTTAAAATATTTTGAATTTTTCTGTGCAGCATGTACATGAAATGCTTACAATATTTATTGTGTTTTGAAATATCTGTGTGGAATAGACTCTGCTTCAGCATGTTGATTAATCAGTGTAAGAAAGGGGGACTGTAGGATATTGTGATGTGATAGGAAGAGGTCCATTCTCTGTAAGAGCATTGCTTGTCTAGATGCTGACCTTAGTTTAAACACTGTATGGATTGATGCTTTGCTTCCAGCAATCATATATTACCTTTGATGTTGATTTTGGTGATGCTGTTGGCTCAGATGGTGTTCACAGCACTAGTACCAGGAGTTAGATCCTCTGTCACACCTGACCTGCCCAGCTCTAAGGTTGTCTGCAAAGACTTTATCAACATTGACACATCTCTTTGTTGATGTCGGACTGGTAAGCCCTGTTTCAGGGATTTCCTATCAGTGATTCATGTCCTGGCCTCAGTGCTGGCATCTACTGCTATGATAGAGAAAATCCTTTTCTTGAATGCTTGACAACGTAGCCTGCCACACAAGTGCACATCGATGAAGCTGCAGCTCTTTTGGAGACCCTCAGACTCACCACAGCACCTAGAATGTTTACCAAATGCATGTCCATGTAGTAGCAGCCCACCTGTGTTTGCAGGAAATCAAGATTTCCCAATACCCAGTTGACTGGCTCCAGTTGCTCTTTCAGTTCAGACCTCAATTGTAGCAAGGCAGTCTCAGTTTAGAATATTTCACTCTCTTGACTTTACACTGCATATTGCAGAGTTGCAGTTACGTCTGCTGCGCACACTGCATGTCTTCCATTAGTATGCATACAGTCCCAATCTAAGATCTGTATTATTCTGATCTCCAGAAGAATTTTAGCTCATGGTTGCCTGGAGACTCTAGGTCTCATTGCACTAGTGTTGCTGATAGTGACCCACACTAGACTCCATCAAGGTGCTGCAGTGGACATGAAGGGTGCAGCGGTCACAGATGACAGACCCTGTGTCACATTGTTCAAATTTCCATAGCTTGCAAGCAAAGGCTTGATTAGTGGTTGTATCTCTCAAATCTTACCTTAGTGTACCCTTTTATGTTACCCACCCCCGTCATAGCACTCCATATATTCATCTGACATAGGATGTGGGAGGCAGGACATTACAATGAGAATTCATTTCACTGTGTCTGAACACTGTCTGCAATTAGCTTGCATCAACATGAGGGCAGTTCTCCATGCACATTTGGCCCCTGAAGACTCGCTTTGTATAAATTGTATGGGCGTGATTGTCATTCACTCTGGCAACATAGTTTTGTATGTCAGCAGATGGAGGGGTGGACTTCATCATTCACTGTGTTAAGAAACTTTAAGGGTGTAGGAGCAGACCATTCAGTCCAGTTATTTTTTGATAGCACATCACATTTCAGAGTACGACATTGCTGTAGTAGACAGGCTCCGACATCATTTAGTGATGCATCATGAATAGGTCCCTCAGTGGCTCCGAAAGTATTTATTCTATATATTTAAAGTTTGTTAATCCAAGTGATGGACTGATCCAAGATGGGACCCATTTTGTCAACAGGCCAGGAGCATATCAGAATTGCATTCAGACTTACTGCAAACGTTTTACAAGATATATTTAAAGTATAGGAAAAGACAAAAAAGCATTTGGAAATAGCAGGTCAGATGTTTACTTTTTCATATTTATGCAAAATAAAAATCTCTTGTCTAAGAATTATGGGCAAAATAAAGTACACTTACTGTGAATTTTTTTTCTAGGAGCTTAAAATAGTTTTTATCAGAATGTGCTGTAATAATTTGTATTATGGATTTTGCTAGGGAGGGTGTCGCACAATCATGGGTTTTAGGGTTAAGAAGGTGTGGTCAATGGACAATAAGTGAGTTTGGTGGTCTTGTACGTAGCTGAGCATTTTTGGATTGGGACAAAGCTGATGGGTGTCTTTTCACAACCGTTTTATAGTTGAGTGGTGCAGTCAAATCACTATGTAAGGTTATGCAAGTAAGGCACGAGAAGAAGATCAGCACACTGTAGGATATCTAGCCATTTGACTCTATGTAGAGTGGTGTAGTGTGGTTGTTTTTTGTGGGAGAAGGGTGAAGCGACACATTTTGTTGGAGGTGAGTTGTAGATCTTTTTGTTTTATGAATGGAGCAAGCCTTGATGTAATTAATTTGCACTCCAGACCAACACCAAATACAGTAACTAACCTTCTGCAGTATTTTTGCATCCATGAACAACACCCAATTCAGCAGTTATTTCTCCTTCATTCCTGATGTGACAGGATGTCACAGGGAAACTATAATCCAGAAGTGATCCATTGGACTTCTATATGCTTTTCCCATATTTCTTCTGATGAGATTTATCTGGAAGTAAAGTTTTATATAGGATAACATTCATTGTCATAGCCACTTACTGATGTCAACAGATTAGGTATCCACTGTCTTGCATCACCTGCTAAAAAAAGCCCCTAAAGGCTTCATGCATCCCTGCGGGATGTTTAAATGTGCACCTGTCAGGCAAACCTCACCTTAGCATTCACTTACTGTGGCTTATCACATGGTTTCTCCAGAGGTTCATCGTGCATACAGCTGCAGTCATAACAGATGGGGTTATCCTGCCGTCAGGCGGGTCCTCGGTCGGACGAATTCCAAAGTCTAGGTCCGGCGTCGGATGTCGTCGCTTCTTCCCTGACGTCAGTGTGGCAGGGGTATAAAAGAACCAGCCGACGCCATTTTCTTCAGTCTTTCTTGCCGCGCGGTGCCCGAAGCAGAAGCAGTTCGCAAGTGCCGGTCGGCCAGCTTCTGAGATTACGAATATTTTTCAACCGAAGTCTTCTTGAAAACTAAGTACCCCGTTTGGGAAACTTTTCTTGCCTCAGACCGATGTCAGACAAAGTTAATAATTGTATTTCATGTGGGAAGCAAATACCGCATAAGGATTTCCATTCCTTCTGCATTCCTTGCTTAGGCCCAGACCACGACGTCTCTGCCTGTCGTTTTTGTGCTAGATTCAACAAACGCACTATTAAGCGTCAGGCGGATTTCGCCCAACACTATTTTGGTAAAAAATTTAATTACATTATGTCGTTGGATACTCCGACTCCAGTTTTGAGTAAAAGACACAAAGATAAGGACCGACACACGAGGTCCGCGACTTCTACCGACATCACGCTAAAGCCGGCTACAGGTGCTCCGGTTCTCAGCGAGGCACCTACGCAGCCCCTGAGTACCGATGACACTTCTTTAGCGGTGTCTGCTGTGCCCGAGGTCGCAGGCTCCTCGGCCCCCACACCGACTACAGATACCGACGCCACTCTTGGCGGGGAAACTCAGAGTTTACACAGGCCTGCCACCTCTCAAGGTGTCTTCAGGCCTTCTTCTTTTTCCATTAAGGCTTTCACAAAATCTAAAACAGCCATTAAAACTAAAAGACAAGCTTCACAGAGCCCCTCTCAAGGCCCCATGCCTAAAAAACAGATGCTCAAAATGGCTGAGGATTTGATTACTCTTATCAGGGGTTCTCAACCCCCCTCGGACAAAAGGCCCAGATTGGAGGAAGACTACCCTTCCTCGGACCAGGCCTCCATTTCCTCAGAACATTCTGAAGACCAGGAATATTCATACTCCCCTTTTGAAGATTCTGATGTGGAGGAGTCCATTCCCTCTGTCTCCCCCCCCCCCCCCGAGGACTATTCTTTTGGGGAAACCTTGCATACCTTGAGGGAACACTTCCACTGGGAAGGCCAAGATTACTCAAATTCCAAGAAAAGGCTCAGGGATTTTCTCTTGCTCCCTCAGCACAGGCCTCTGGCTATCACTCCTGTCTTAAGACATACTAGATGATGTGTATTCAGAGGCCAGCCTTAACCCAGATTCTTTACCACCATCCCCAGTTAAGCCTGACAGGTATTACCGGGTTCCTGATTCACACCAATTCCTATAAAAAAGCCATGCTGCTGACCCAGAAACTATTTCACAGGGTCCCAAGGGAATTAAGGCGTCTACTGCCAAAAATCCATTACCTTCAGAGAGAGATTCCAGAGCTTTAGAAAGGTGGGGGAAAAAGGTATACACCTTGGCCACTTTAACCATGAGGGCATTAAACTGTCAGTTCCATATGTTAAAGTATCAACAGTTTTTGTTATCTCAGTTGAAAAGCAAAATGTCACAACCTGAACAACCAGACTTGAAGGAGTTGCAGGATTTGTTGCATAGTGCAGAGCATGTGGGTAAACATACCTTGCAATGTGGTTTTGATGCTTTAGAGGCCTCATGTAGAGCTGCTGTTACAGGATCTGTCATACGTAGACATGCTTGGCTCAAAGAGCAAACCTTACCAGGTCATGTCAAAGCTAAGTTACTAGATGCACCTCTTCAAAAAGATGTATTGTTTGGTGTTAAAGCTGAGGAGGTATTAAAGAAAATGGAGGAAAAGGCAAGATCAATGCAAACAGTGAAAGATTTCCTACAGGTACAACCTCCACATTTCAGTAGAAACTGGCCTTCAAAAAATTGGTCCTTTCCAGCCACGGACAGACCTCAAAGAGGTAGATACAGGCGCCCGAGGGGTAGAGGGCAATCTCAAGGATCATTTAGAGCCAGACAATGGCAAGCACCTACACCAAGAGGTGGAGAGGATAGATCACAGCCATTCAGAAAGCACACACAATGACTTTCCCCTTTGCATGCCAAGCAAAGCTTTAATGGCAGCTCCTTTAGGCGGAAAACTGGCATTATTTTCAAAAAATTGGCATATTGTCACAAAAGACAAATGGATCCTGGACATTATAGACAGAGGCTACAGATTCCACTTTCACACCCTTCCAGAAATGCGAGGCATGCCAAACCTGCCACAAAATCAAAGGGCAGAGGCACAAAAACAAATTTCAGCTCTCATGGACATGAAAGCTATTCAAGAGGTACCTGCACAAGAACAGGGTCAAGGTTTTTATTCCAGACTATTCCTGGTACCAAGGAAGGACAGAGATTGGAGACCTATTTTGGACCTATCCATCCTAAACACATATTTACTCGTACCAAAATTCAAGATGCTCACATTACAGCAGCTTCTTCCCATGCTGGGCAAGGAGTCTTGGCTGGTAACATTGGACCTCAAGGAGGCATACCTGCATGTCCCTATCAGACAAGATTGCAGAAGATACCTCAGATTTCTTGCAGGTTCAACCCATTATCAATTCTCTGCATTGCCCTTTGGCTTATCTACTGAGCCCAGAGTGTTCACGAAATGCCTGGCATCAGTAATTGCCTTCTGCAGACTTCAAGGGATACAAATATACCCATATTTGGACGACTGCCTAATCCAAGCAGACAGCAAACACATACTTCTGAAACACCTGGCATTTGTAATAAAGTTGTTGAACTTTCTGGGATACACAGTCAACAAAAAGAAATCAAAACTAATACCCTCGCAAGCAATAATTTTCCTGGGTGCCAGCTTAAATACAAACACCCAGATGGCCTACCTCACGCCAGAGAAACAAGGGCAACTATCTCAATACTTCAGAAAAATGGCAACCTTCACCAGGCTGACTGCAAGGAAAATCCTGCAGGCTCTGGGATTCATGGCATCTTGCATCCTGCTAATCCCATGTGCAAAGCTGCATATGAGGAAACTTCAATGGTACTTAAAAAACTTATGGTCTCATCACAGCCACAGTTTGGAAACAATTATACCACTCATTCCATGTCTCCAAAAGGAATTTCTGTGGTGGGCTCAAGCATGCCAAAGAAACATAGGTGTCTCATTCTGCATGCCTCAAGCAAATCAAGTCATCACAACAGACTCCTCGGACTATGCCTGGGGGACGCACATGACAGATCAGTGTATTCAGGGCAAATGGTCCCAAAAAGAAAAACACCTACACATCAATCAAAAGGAAATGCTAGCAGTAAAAAATGCTATTATGGCCTTCAAAGACCTACTGCATCCAGGCCAGCTATTGATAAGGACAGACAACACCACAGTGATGTGGTACATAAACAAGCAGGAGGAACCCATTCATACCCCCTGTGCAGGCTAGCCATGTCTCTTTGGAACACGGCTCTGGAATTACAAATCCAACTTCAAGCACAATTCCTGCCAGGCAAGGAAAACACGCTGGCAGACAACCTAAGCAGAAATATGACAGATCCACACGAATGGAAGTTGCATCCTCAAGTTTTTGCAAAGATAATTCAAGCATGGGGAAGGCCAGACATAGATCTCTTTGCTACCCACAGAAATTACCAATTGAAAAAATTCTGCTCAAGGACCTATCATCCAAAGGCCTGGAAAGTGGACACACTGTCTTTCAGTTGGACAACATTGACAGTTTATGCCTTTCCACCTCTTCCTCTGCTGCCCAAAGTTCTACTAAAAGCCAGAGCAGACAGACCAAAGATGATTCTCATTGCTCCAGACTGGCCAAGACAACACTGGTACCCACTCCTGAGGAGTCTGACGCTTTCCCCACCATGGATCCTGCCTCTAATTCCTCCTCTGTTGACCTAGCACAACTTCAAAATTCTTCTCAGTCAGCTGAAAATGCTCAATCTAGCCGCATGGAGGATTCCTTGATTTCCCAACAGACCCTCCTCTCCAAGGAGGTGCAGGATGTCATTTTGGAGGCCAGAAGGCCCTCTACTAGAAAAGCCTACTCCGCCAAATGGAAACAGTTTTGTGCCTGGAATCAGAAAAAGGGACAGAATCCTGGGATACTGAATTTACCTCAAATATTACAGTACCTAGCTGAGATGCTAAACAGTGGACTTTCATTCTCCTCCATCAAAATCCATGCTTCAGCCATTTCTGCACAATACAACACTGATCCTCCTTTATTCTCTCATCCGCTCTTAAGACAGTTCCTCAGAGGGGCTAAGAATATAAAACCCCCAAGGAAGCAACCAGTACCTGCTTGGGACCTCAATTTCATTTTAGAAAAACTGACCCTGCCTCCATTTGAGCCAGCTGCTTCAACAGAACTGCAATACTTGTCATGGAAAACAGCCTTCCTTCTGGCTATCACCTCAGCACGCAGGGTTTCGGAACTACAAGCCCTCATGGTTGTGCAAACTTTCAAACCTTTTTACATCAGGACAGAGTTTCCTTACGAACCAACCCTTCCTTTATGCCAAAGGTAATATCCAGTGTAGCCTTGAATCAGGCTGTCCACTTACCTACTTTTTATCCTAATCCACAAAACAAAGGGGAGAGACTACTACATTCCTTGGACATTCACAGACAGCTTTGTTATTATTTGGACAGGACAAAGCCATTCAGAAAATCAGAGCAACTCTTTGTGTCCTATGCTACAGGTGCTCAAGGAAAGGCTATTTCCAAACAGACGATCTCAAAATGGATAGCCCACTGCATACGCTTTTGTTATTCATTTCATGGAAAAACTGTACCTACAAGTATCAGATCTCACTCCACAAGGGCCACAGCTACCTCTGCAGCTTTCCTCAGGGGGGTTCCTACCAAGGATATTTTGGAAGCAGCCACTTGGAGTTCTGTGCATACTTTCTCCAAGCACTATCACCTACCACTATACTCTAAATCTAGAGCGAGCTTTGCCACAGCAGTCTTGCAGGGCATCCTTGCTCCTCCTAGTTCCACTTAGTGCCTGCCACCCCTTTTTAGCTTTGGGATTCTACCCATCTGTTATGACTGCAGCTGTATGCACGATGAACATAGTACAGTTTTGTACCTACCATAAATGTAGATGTTCGAGTGCTA
>NC_056732.1:1032690472-1032765472 GCF_019279795.1 Protopterus annectens | reverse complement strand
TTAACTTTTACAGAGTCGTACTTAGCCACTTAAAAGAAACTTGCAGTTCCAGTGTACCATCAGAGGTGTTTGCCCTCAGTTCCAGGTTTGCTGGAAGCCAAACAGAAGAACAGTAAGAATGATGGTGATGATACTGAAAGTGAAGAGTGGACCTTGGAAACTAGGGGATGTCATATTTGTTGTTACTGTGCATATATATCTTTTTTTTCCATTCTCTATTCACATGAAATAATCTTGGATTTTCATATAGAGTTATTCTCATAACTATCGCCCCATAAGCCTGACTAGCCTGGTCTGCGAGGCTATGGAGCGCATCATCATGGAACTCATTAACAAAGACATTGGGAACCTCCAAACACTTGATCCAACCGAGTTCGGCTTTGTTAAGGCAGATCATGCCTACTAAACCTGGTTGACTTCTTCGAGACGGTCACCAAGGCCATAGATGAGGGGACGGTAGTTCACACAGCCTACCTTGACCTCACCAAGGCTTTTGACACCATTCCCCACTCGGGAATTATAGAAAAACTCACCAGCCTGAACATAAACCCCTACGTCACGAGATGGGTTGCCAACTGGCTTACAGACAAAACTCACATGGTAAGAATAGCGGGCTCCAGGTCCGACTCTAAACCAGTCACAAGTGGTGTCCCACAAGGCTCAGTCCTGGGACCCCTACTGTTCGGAATGTACTTCTCAAAAGTACAGGCAAACACAGGAGGACTATGGCTAACCAAGTTCGCCGATGACTGCAAACTGGGAGCCATAATTGACTCTCCGGCTGACATGGACATTCTCCAAAAGGGCCTTACTGTGATGGACACCTGGTGTCAAAGTCATGGTCTCAAGCTAAATGCCAAAGAATGCATAGTCATCCCATTTGGGAAAAACAAAACGCCCATGAATTACCACATAGGTGGCAGCCCCCTTAATACAGAAGAGGTAATAAGAGATCTGGGGACCCAGGTAGATAGTAATCTCTCCTTTGACAATCATATTGCCAAAGTAGTTAGGAAATCCTTCTATGTAGCCCATCTAATTACTAAAGGGTTCGCATCTAGAAATAAAGAGGTTATAGTGCCCCTCTACTCGTCACTCATCAGACCCATCATAGAGTACAATGCCCCGTTTGGGATGCACCTCATAAGACACTTCCAACAGCTGGAAAGACCACAAAAGTACCTCACCAAGAAGATTACTGGCCTAAAACATATGTCCTATTCAGCCCGACTGGAAAAACTCCAGCTGTACTCAGTGGCATATCGCTTACTCAGAGGTGATCTCTGCCTGACTTACAAAGCTATGTCCAACTCAGACTTGATGGACATGCTCTACCTAAAGAAATCCAAGTCACTGTGAGCCACTCGCTCTAGTGAGCTAAACGTCGCCACAACAATAAATAGAACATGCTGGAGGGATAGATTCCTGTCACAGAGACTCCCCATGCTTTGGAACAAAATTCCTAACTACATTAGGCAGAGCCCCTCACTAACACTCTTCAAGAGAAACCTTGATGAGTAGATGGGTAACAGAAAATACACCCCTGGGATCACTTCATTGGCTCTTCTTGACAGCGGCTCAGTTAATTAATCAATGGGGCAGCAAAAGCTGACACACTCTGGCTAGGCTTATAAATGCCCTCGGGCAGATAGCCTAGTACCTACCTATGAACCTATATTTGCTGTCAAATGTAATCAAAGATGTTCACCCCATGGACAGCCTGCTTTCTAATGGGTTGCTGTAGTAGTGTACAATTTATAACATGGAATTGCTCATTTCAGTATTGGATATTTCACTGCATATAAATGGGGGCACAATATAATTCTGATTTTTGTAGCTTGAATAATTTACACACAGTGTTGCTAAATTTGTTATCATGACCCTGTCAATGCTGTATACTGATCCCTAGTAAATGACTCTCACTTTAACATCACAGCAAAAGACAACACCACTATATACCCAACTGAACACACCAAATTGCTAGGAGTGGAAATAGACAATAAACTAAAATTTGACATTCACATATCCATGACCATAAAAAAGTCCACAAAAAACTAGGACCGTTATACAGAAATAAGAAACTTCTCACCAAAGCATCAAAGATTTCAATAGCAAATTCCCACCTTATCTCCACCCTACTTTATGCCTCTCCAATATATACCAACCTAAGGCAATGGAATCTAAACAAGCTAGAGACCTGCTACAACATCGCCAAATTCACCACAGGGGCATCCTACCGTAGTCACCACTCTCTCTCACTTGCTGAACTGGGCTGGCTTGAACTCCCTCACCTCCTTCAAATGGTATCAACTCTCACTCGCCCACAAACTAGTAAACCATCCACTAAATGTCCCATCCCTCCAGAATCTACTCTAACTCCATCGCACCACCAGACCACTAAGATCCAGCAACAAAAATCACTTGCAGATCACTAAAGCCAATAACTCTGCTGGTGAAGCACTATTCTCTTGCACCATAGCCAAATTATGGAACTCCCTCCCACCCACAATTGCCTCCATACCATCATGCACCCACTTCAAAACTTTACTAAAAGCGCACCTAAAAACTCCCACTCTAATATCATCCACCCCATCCAACCACTACCTTTCTTTCCACTCCACTAACTACCTTGATTATAGCAACCTCAGATGCTCATAAGCCTAGTATTTATTATACAGCAGGAACTTCTTATTGTAACATTTGTTAATGTCTGTTATGTACTTCACAGATAAAGATTCTAGTTGTCTACTGATGTACTATGTTCTTCATCTGTAAATACGTTGTAAGTAATTGCTATGTTAAATTGTTAATCGCTATGTAATCCAATGTAACTACTGTCTGTTTATTTTAACTGTGGAGCTTTTCTCCCTGGGCCTCCGCTAAAAATGGACCTACGTCCAGTCGACTCTGACTCCGGTCAACAAATATAAATAAATAAAATAGTATATGAATGGAAAGTAATGATCAGTCAGCACCTGCACATTTACTTGAAACAGTTCATGTTTTTTAACGAGGTGTACTAGAGTGCCTTTAACTGCTGTCCATTATTCTTTATATGCGCATTAGATCTTTCCACACAGTTTTGCTTGTCTGTATGTCAAATGCTGTAACCTTGCCTCATGGTGCAACCAAAGTTTTGATTAATCCCCCACATACTCTGCCCCACAGGACAGCCAAAGTTTTGATTAATCCCCACACACCAAGTCCATGGGCATTGCTTACCAACCCTGATTCACTGGCAATAATGGAGAGCAGTGAACCACGATAGTATATTTCTGCAGTGCTCAGAATATTAAGACAATAGTGTAGTTTGACAGCTGTCTACTAAAGCCTTAAAATTATTTTGAACAGTTAAAAAAATGACTGATCCAACACCTGAAGTGCCCAATTTTGCAGAACGACTAGAATTTGCCTCATATTTTTGCTGTATTTATCATAAAATGCTTACTTTTTTGTAAGTACTGAAAACGGTCATCTGCAATAATTTCAGACAGAGTTAAATATTTATTGTTGATTTTGTTTCAGAAAGTGCATGTTGATGCAAAACTGTTCTTGTAACCTTTGCCACCTCTGTTGCCCTGTTTCTCCCAGTCATGCTACTTACCATTCTGAAAACGCATATTGATACAAAACCTGTTGTTCTGTTTAACTGTAAAATGGCCTTTATTGTGTCCCGTCATATGTTTGCCCTGTCCCAAAGTAAGTGGTTTGATTTTCTGGTAGATCGCTGAGAATTAGAGTGTATGCATAGTGATGTAAAACCTGCTGTTCTGTTAACTGTGTAAGTGAATTAAAAAGAAAAACAAGCTTCACGCATATCTAAGATCAACCTTTGTGCTGACTTAAGAAAACCCAGCACTGCATTCATAACCTCAACTTATGCATGGTCCAGTGTTTTCCATTATCACCAATTCACTGTTCTGTTTTGAGGCAGCATTTTTCTATTTTTAAATTTGTCTGCTTCAAACAGTTTTGGAACTTTTTCAGGTGTCTCTTCTATTTCTCTTGACAATTACTTTTTCCTTATTATAAGTAAGATATCTATCATTCTTGTTAACAAAAAGTATTGTAAAATAAACACTTGGGCAAAAATTAAGTTTTTCTTGGGCATTTGCCAAAACAGGAGTACACAGCTACACATGAGTAGGTACTGTTATTTTGACAACTCTTTTTCAAGTATTGGTAATGAACTAAGAGTATCTGTAATACTTTGAGCCTCAAATAGTGACTACAAGGTTTCACTTCACTGTACTGAAAACTACTCACTTAGATCATATCCTCACAAGCATTTTTGCTGAATTGCACCACCCCACTTGTTACGCTTTTCCTAATCAAATTTGTTCATCTTACTGTGATTTTCTCTATGAAAACCTGCCTTGTGGTCTGTGGTCACGCCACTACATTCTGGAATTACCCCAAAGTAATAGCTGATTACATACTGATCTTTTTGATGGTTATAGACTGCGTAGTTCCCCGGTAAACCTTGTAACTGAGTGCTCTGAAATGTACTGCCTCTTGGATAGATGCATTGAAACATCAATACCAAACTGTCAAAAACATATTCACAAGTTTAAAATTAAAATTAAACCCATGTGGTGTAACTGTCTCATCAGCAAACTGTAATAAAAGCTCCTAGCTATCACTAAAAGATGTTCACTTTATCATTATAAAAGAGATTTAAAACTGGTAGGTCAGTCACTTGGACTTTTCATTGCTGGCCTTACATTTCCTAATGATGTTAGGGTTTGCAATTCATTCAAAAGACAACAAGACCTTCTTTGCCTATAGTAGGAAGCTTGCTATAACAATTTTGTATTGAATTTCTGTCCAATGGTATTTCCTTGTCTGACCCCAACAATATTGCTAATCTTCTTGCAGTCAAATTCTCTTCTAGTTTCACTTCACCCACTCTGTTCTCTATTCTCTCCAATTTCTCCTCACTTCCCCCAAGATTTATTTACTTAATGTTTGTTGAAAGAGTAAGTGGATTTGTTCAATGACTGTTTTCTGCCACAACCAAGGCCATTCAGGCAGTAACAAAGTGAGCAAAATCCATTACAGTAAAATGAAACGCATTTTAACTGTACGTTATGCAAAATATAGCAAGTAATTAAAAAAGAAAAATAACTTAAAGGACCATTACGGGGAAAAAAAAACTTTTTATCTTTACTTGAATTTATACACATTGCTATCAGTTATTCATCAGAAAGTAGTAGTCACTACTAATTTTCTTTTGTTTGTAACCCTCACTGTTTTTGTGGGGCAGACATCCTGATCAGAGCTTCCTTTCTTCTAAAGCTAAATCTTCCCCATAAGTGCAGCAGTTGTTGAGATTATAATGCCCGTAGCTGGACTGTTACGTCTCAGTTCCACTCACTTCCAACAGAGAAGCAGTGCTAATACTGAGATTCCTCTGTACTAGTATCACTCACAGATGTTCTTCTTGTTTCACTGTTGCAGTCATCACACTTGGGTTATCTGCCTGCAGGTAGCCCTCAGTCTGCCCGAATACCAGAGTCTTGGGATTTCTGCGTTGGATACTGTCGCTTCTTCCATGACTTCAGGTTGTCAGGGGTATAAAACAGGCAGCCGACGCCATTGCATCAGTCTCTCTTGCCGAGGAGCCCGAAGTAGAAGCAGTTCGCAAGTGCCAGTCGGCCGCTACCTGAAATTTTTGTTTTTCGAGTTTCAAACCTGAAGTCTTCTAAAGCTAAGTACCCCATTGTGGATCCTTTTTTTCTTGTTCTAACCGATGTCAGAAAAAGTTAACAATTGTCTTTCCTGTGGAAAGCAAATACATCACAGAGATTTTCATTCTTACTGCATCACCTGTTTAGGCCCAGACCACGACATCCCTCGCTGTTGGTTTAAGTCCCGAACCATTTGTCATCAGGCTATCTTTGTCACTAAATTCTTTCGCTTTCGTTCTCCATATTCCGAAATGGCTTCGATAAGCCATCCGACTACCGATCTTCCGAAAAACAAATTTAAAGATAAAGACAGAGACAGACCACATAGGTCCAAAACTGCCGACAACGCTTCCGTTAAGCTAGTCAGCAGTCCGCCGGTACTCGGTGAGGTACCTTTGCAGCCCCTGATGCCCTCTTCTACAGATTTTCAGGCCTCTGCTGAGACCCATTCAGAGTCCAGTATGCCGCGAGATGCTTCTTCGCTATGGAACCTGCAGATTTCTCTACCTTGGATGGGTCCGGAGCCGGTGTGCAGGCACCAGCTTCTAAGGGTGTATTCTGACCTACCGATGTTCGAATTAAACTGACTACTTTGTTTTTAGCTAAAACTACCGAGTTTCTTAGGCCCAGAGTACGCACTACGCCTGGAAAACTGACTACCAAAGCGCATGCTCAAGCTCCCATGCCACAAAAACAAATGCTTAGAATGACTGAAGACCTTATTACCCTAATTAGGGGAAGCCAGCCTTCCCCTGCTAAGAGACAAAGAACTGAGTTTCATTCTGATTCTGCAGACCAGGAGTCTGATGACTCTGACCCTTCTGATTATCAGGACAGGCCCTTATCAACTTATGAGGATTCAGATGCAGAGGAATCCATTCCCTCTGCCTCCCCTCCGGAGGATTTTTCTTTTGGTGAAACCTCGCATACTTTAAGAGAGCATTTCCAGTGGGAATGCCAGGACTACCCTCAGTCCAAAAAGAGACTCAGAGAATTTTTAGAGTTGCCTCAGCATAGGCCTCTAGCTATACCCCCTGGATGTTGTAGATGATGTCTTCATGGAATCCAGTCTTACTCCAGACACTTTACCCCCGGTCCCTAGAAAACCTGACAGGTACTGCAGAGTACCTGATTCTCACAAATTTCTCTTCAAGAATACTACTGCGGATCCAGAGACCATTTCCCAGGGACCTAAAGGTGTTAAGGCTACTACAGCCAAAAACCCTACCCCTTCAGACAGGGATTCCAGAGGTTTAGACAGATTGGGTAAGAAGGTATATAACTCTGCAACTCTTGCCATCAGGGCATTGAATTGCCAGTTTCACATGTTGAAGTACCAGCAACATATTATGGAACTAATTAAACAAAAAATGGAGTTACTTCCAGATTGTGCAGAAAATAAAGATTTACAAGAGTTAATGCATTCTGCAAACCAAGTTAGTAAGCATACTTTGCAGTGTGGCTTTGATGCCCTAGAAGCATCTTGCAGGGCTGCAGTCACTGCATCTGTACTGAGAAGGCATGCTTGGCTGAAGGAACAAACATTACCAGATCATGTCAAATCAAAATTACTAGACATTCCTTTAAATAAGGACTGTTTGTTTGGCACCAAAGAAGAAGAGGTTCTTAAAAAGATGGAAGAAAAAGATAAATCTATGCAAACTGTTAAAGAATTCTTACAAGTGCAGCCATCTAGATTCAGTAGGCATTGGCCTTCTAAAAACTGGTCCTTTCCAGCCCCTTCCAGGCCTTCTTAGTTCAAACCCAGGGGAAACAGGCCACCCACACTACAGTCTCAGGGTATGCAGAGATCTAAACAATGGAGTGCTCCCACCTCAAAAACAGGGAGTGGTAAGCCGCCCCCTTAGGGAAAAAGCTCACTATGACTTTTCAATTATCCTTCCCAGCCCTGCCCAATTACTTGTGCCCCTAGGAGGAAAACTTGCCCGTCATGCAAAAAACTGGATATCCATTACTCAGGACCGATGGGTCCTAAACATTGTATCCCAGGGGTACAGATTCTACTTCCATTCACTGCCAACCCCAAGTGGGTTTCCAGACCTTCCTTCAAACTAGTGGGCAGAGGCATAAAAGCAAGTACTTTCCCTGATCAATGTCAGAGCTATTCAACCTGCTCCAACAAAGGGGGCAGGGTTTCTACTCCAGACTTTTCCTAGTACCCAGAAAAGATTGCTCTTGGTGCCCTGGTGGTCCCAAAATTCAATATGCTTACCCTGCAACAGCTTCTCCTTATGCTAGCCAAGGATGCCTGGTTAGTCACTCTAGACTTAAAAGAAGCTTATCTGTACATCCCCATAAGGGAGTCATGCAGGAAATGTCTACGCTTCAGGTCAGGCTCTATGCACTATCAGTTCTCTGCACTTCCCTTTGGCTTATCTACTGCGCCCAGAGTATTCACAAAGTGCCTGGCTCCAGCCATTGCATATTGCAGGCAGAGAAATATCCAAATTTTCCCATACTTGGACGATTACTTGATTCAGGCAGACAGTGAGGAATTGCTACTTCAGTACCTGGCATTTGTCAAAAGCCTTCTCACTTCATTGGGGTACACCATCAACGAAAAGAAAAAACAACTGGTGCCCAGTCAAAAGATTGTATTCCTGGGAGCAAGTTGGACACAACTTCCAATGGCATTTCTTACTCCAGAAAAACAGGTCTGTCTGACCAACTACTTCAAACAAATGGCCACCAGAACCCTGCTATCTGCAAGGAAAATACTGCAAGTCCTAGGGTTCATGGCCTCATGTATTCTGCTAATTCCATATGCAAGACTGCATATGAGGAAACTTCAGTGGTACTTAAAAAGCCTTTGGTGCCAACATTCTCAAGACCTGGAAACAATCATTTCAATCATACCTTGTCTAAGGGCAGAGTTCCTTTGGTGGGCAGAAGCATGCAACCACAACAAGGGACTGCCTTTCACTCAACCCTCGCCGCCCAAACCCTGACAACAGACACATCAGACTATGCATGGGGGGCTCACATGGCAGGCAAATGCATTCAGGGCCAATGTAGCCCAGGCCAAATTCTCCTGCACATCAATCAAAAAGAGATTGTAGCTGTACAGAATGCTCTGGCAGCCTTCAAATACCTAATCCTTCCAGGACAGCTGCTAGTAAAAACAGACAACACCACAGTTATGTGGTACATAAACAAGCAGGGGGGAACTCATTCCTACCCACTCTGCAGGTTAGCCATGACCCTGTGGAACACAGCCTTGAGCAACCAATTGCATCTACAAGCTCAATTTCTGCCAGGCAAACAAAATTCACTGGCAGACAACTTAAGCAGAAATCTCCTAGACCCACACAAGTGGAAATTGGAGCCCAACACCTTCGACCTTCTAATCCAGAGATGGGGGACACAGGAGGTGGACCTCTTTGCCTCCCCCGAGAACCACCAGTTGAGCAAATTCTGCACCAGGAACCCTCACATCAGGGCCAGGAAGGTGGATGCCCTATCCTTCCAATGGGAAAACCTCTCAATTTATGCCTTTCCCCCTCTGCCCCTCCTGTCAAAGGTACTACTCGAGATCAAACAGGACAGGCCAAGGGCAGTTCTTATTACCCCAGATTGGCCACGTCAGTACTGGTACCCACTCTTACGCAGTCTGGCAACAGTGCCACCCTGGCACCCTCACCAGACTCCTACCCTGCTGTCTCGGCAGGAGGTAAGCTTTTGCATCCAGAGTTGCAAACCCTAAACCTTGCAGCCTGGCTTATCTCCTGAATACACCACCAGCAACTCTCAGCAAACAGGTGCTGGATGTCATTCTTGAAGCCAGAAGGCCTATTACTAGGAAATCCTATGCTGAAAAGTTGAAAAGATATTCTTCTTGGAATCGGTCTCAAGGAAAGGACACAGCAGTGCCCTCCTTACCTCTAATCCTGGATTACCTAGCAGAGCTACTTCACAGAGGCCTAGCCTTCTCCTCCATAAGATTTATGCTTCTGCCATCTCAGCTCATTATAATACTGAGCCACCTCTATTTTCTCACCTTTGCATCAAACAGTTCCTGAGAGGGGCTAACAACTTAAGGCCCCCTAGGAGAGCACCCACCCCTGCCTGGGACCTTAACTTTTTACTAGAAAAGCTCATGCTTCCCCCTTTTGAACCTGCTGCTTCAGCAGAGTTAAAATTCCTCTCTTGGAAAACAGCCTTGCTTTTATCCATAACTTCAGCAAGAAGAGCGTCTGAGTTACAGGCGCTAATGGCTGTGGAACCCTTCATCATGTTCCAAGCTAACAGGTTTTCCCTCCGGACTAACCCGTACTTTATTCCTAAGGTGGTGTCCAGTGTGGCTCTAAACCAATCCATCCATTTGCCAACCTTCTTCCCTAATCCTCAGAATAAAGGGGAAAGGATCCTGCACTCCTTGGACGTGCACAGACAACTAAGGATGTTCTTCGTGTTTCACTGTTGCAGTCCTAACATATGGGTTATCCGGCTCCTGGTAGCCCTCAGTCGGCCCGAATACCAGAGTCCTTGGTATATGACGTCGGCTGCCATCAGTTGTAAACTGATGTCAGAACATCAGGTATAAAGGGAGGTGGCCAACGCCATTTCCTTTTTCTTGCTGCAGAGCCTGAAGCAGATGCAATTTGCACTAGTGCCGGTTGGCCGTTTACCTTCTTTCTGCATTCCGACTACCAAGTTGAAGACGCCTTCAGATAAGTACCTCATTGGGGATCGTCTTTTCTTGCTTTAACGAATGTCAGATAAAGTTAATAACTGTCTTGCCTGTGGAAAACTGATTCCGCACTGTGATTTTCATTCCTACTGTATAACTTGTTTGGGCCTTGAGCACAACGTCCCTAACTGTGATCTCTGTGCTTCCGTCAACCCGCGTACCATATGCCGTAGAACTAAAATTTTATATAAGCTTTTCGGAGTCATGCCTAAGTTTGTCGGTATGGCGTCTTTTGGTCTCCCGACTTCAGATATACCTAGGAAACGCAAGGACCATGACAGGCCTAGGGTTAAAGCTGCTGACAACGCGCCGGTGAAATTGGTCGTACCTTGACAGGACTAAACCTTTCAGAAAATCTTTCCAGCTGCTAGTCAGCTTTGTTACAGGGGCAGAGGGCAAGGCCATTTCAAAACAAACCATTTTCAAATGGATAGCACACTGCATCCATTTCTGCTACAAGCACCATGGAAAACATTCCGCTAGGGCTACTTCCACCTGGGACATTCTGGAAGCTGCAACCTGGAGTTCTGTGCACACCTTCACCAAGCATTACCACTTACCTATTTTTTTCTAAATCCAGAACTAGATTTGCTACAGCAGTCTTACAAGGCCTGCTAGCCAGCCCTAACACTTCTTGACTGCCTCCACCCTTCCTCAGCTTTGGGAATCAACCCAAATGTGATGACTGCAACAGTGAAACACGAAGAACATGGTACATTTGTGTACACTTACCATAAATGTAGATGTTCGAGTTTATTCACTGTTGCAGTCCTGGTTTCCCCTCCCTCCAGCCCCCTGTTTTTTTCTATCCTTTTTTACCTCTCCTCTCTATGGCCATTTTTACTGGCAGTGGTATTTACTTTTCACTGGTGGTGTTCCCCACCATATACTAGCTTTCTATTTGGCGGGCTCCTGACATTTGGGGCAAGATGAACCGATGTAATGGCGTCGGCTGCATGTTTTATACCCCTGACGACCTGACATCATGGAAGAAGTGACAGAATCTGACGCACAAATCCAAAGACTCTGGTATTCGGGCTGACTGAGGGCTACCTGCAGGCAGATAACCCAAGTGTGATGACTGCAACAGTGAATACACTTGAACATCTACATTAATGGTAAGTGTACACAATTGTACTTTCTGCACTGCCTCTTATAAATGTTTTCCTTACTGATGTGTTACACGTTCTGTGAAAAAAGTGTCCAGAAATATCTACTCATTGCTGAGATAAGACTTCTTTTGAGGGGATACTGCTTTTGTGTGCTTCATTTCCTTCTCAAGTTATTCCTCCCATATTGAAATAACATAATAACGGAGGAAGTAATGAACTAATTTTGATTCGTTTTTGTTACTATTAAAGTTACACCATCAGAGAGAGAGGGTAACTGGGCTGTCCTATTGGAGGCGCGAAAGTTACACTAGCAGTTGTATTTGGATGCTGCAAATACTCCTGGGCTGAATGACATATCAATTTCTCGTTTGATGTTGAACAATGTGGTCTGAAGAAGTCTGCTTTGCAGATGAAAGCGCTTACCACGTTGTACTGAGTACTTCAATAAATTGAGTTTTTCCATTCCTTGTTCCGAGTCCATTCACGCTTTGGTTGCTAACCTAGCAGAGACTATTTTCAGTCTCATTGTTGTGATTACGTTATTCCTCCCATTTTCCTTCCTTCAGTAAGCCACAGTATCATATTTCCTGCCCTGCAAAATGGAGCTGATTACAGTAGAGAGTCGATTATCCAAACATCGATTATCAGAAATGTCAGTTATCAAAACCAGCCTTCCAAAGTTTTCGGGTAGGAAAAATCATAAAGTATGAATATGTAAACATTATATGTACTTGCTTGAGCCTGTTTTTTGAGCTTGTAGCCAGCTCGTGTGTGAAAAATATTTTTTATTGTCCATTAGAATCGCTGAATGGTTGAAAAATGTATTCCTGCATGCAGGAAAAAAAAATATTTTAGAAGATTTTTATCCAGTTCAGTTATATGTTTGATTATCTGAACAATTTGATTATCCGAACTATCCTAGGTCCCAATTAGTTCTCATAATCAGCTCTGTACTGTAGTCACCTATGCATAACAGTGGACATCAGACCAGAACTGTCTGCATAGTGTGCCAGTAAAAATGTTCCCTCATCTCTGTTCGTATTCATGTCATCTGAGTAGCACTTTCACAGTAAATAATGTTGCATAATGCTTATATTAGTCCTTAACATGCAGAAGTGTAAGTATTTCAGAAACTGTGCTCTGCCCTGTTTATTAGAATTCATATCGGCTACTCACAATTGTTGATATGCCTGCAAGCAAATACTCTTATCATCCACCAAATAATAGTCTTATTTCAGACAGATCATTACATAATAATGTTGTCAATCTTGTTGCCTGTCAGACAGGCCACTGATCTTACATTCTGTATATCCTTACTTTTGCCTTAGTGGATTTCCATTGCACATTTTCTGATGTTACTCAGTATATTTCTCTGTAAGTGGAATGTAATGCTTACTATCACTGTACCTAGCAACGTACACACTCTTCTGTCCGAGTTAATGTCAGAGCTACTTTCCAGTCTACACTGCTGCATCCTTTTCTATTCATTCCTACCCAAGAATTTTGATAGTTCCTTCAGAAATAAAAAATAAGCGACTGTCATAAGCTTTGAGTTTTTTACCGTAGTTATTTTTAAGCAGTCTGCAGATAAGCTAGCAACAGTTTCAGTGGATCTTTTTGCAATTATGTTAACTTTTTTCCTCAATGAAAATTATGAGTTATTCCAAAGTGCTGATGATTCTCCCACTCAGATTAATCAAATTTTGATTAGTTACTATTTGTAAGTCAGACATAGTGGCCAATTCAGTTGTCAAGTTGTAATCACACGCACCTGTAGCAGTAAAAACACTTTGCTGACATCAGCCGGCAAATGCACAAGAATCAGGTTCGTGTCCCTCTTCTTTTCTGTTACAACAGTTACTGCATGTGAGCATACACACGCACGCACACACACACACACACACACACACACACACACACACACACACACACACACACACACACACACACACTGTAATGCACCGCCTAAAAGTAGCCATTATGCATCTCTGTACAATCACAATCACAATTGCAATGTCCATGGTCTAAACCAAACACCTCAAGTCATGCGAACACATCCTCCAAATGCACCATTGACTGTGATGGATATAAGACTGATGCATTACATTCGTGAGTAAATATACAAATGCATGTTCTGCAGCATACACTGCATTCCTACAGCCCTTTCCCACATATACCTCCACAATCCCCATGTTGTAAAGGTGAAAATGTATGCCATCTAGAGAGTGAAATACTATTTGTATGATATGGGCATTAACAGCATAGCAGCAAGACATTATCAAACAAGAGATAACTTACCTTCATTATGTCTAGTCTAACAAAACACTGTTCTCCATAACATCTGTTATTTAACAAACACATATACACATACACACAATGTACTAGTGAACCATAGTGCTTTGTTTGCCTCTCCACAAAGCAATGGTGCACCAGCTCTGGAGGACCACAGTTGCTAAGGATATCTGCTCTGGGCACCCAAAAGTTGCTGTAGCAAGCCCACTGTGCTGACATCCGAGTATTGCCCAACAGGACAGGTGTCAGCCCAGGTCCTCTCCATTGTTCAGCGTTACACCATCCACTATAAATACTCATAGACACAGACCGATAGAATTGCAACAAGATCCATTGAAACTGTTGCTAGGTCATCTGTAGATTGCTTAAAAGTAACTGTGATATAAAACTCAAAGCTTATGACAAGTCACTGATGTTTTATTTTTCAAGGAACTGTCAAAATCTTTGGGTAGGAGTGAATAGAAAGGGATTTAGAAGTGCAGAGTGGAAAATAGTATCGACATTAACTTGGACAGAAAAGTGTGCATGTTGCTAGGGGCAGTGATAATATGCATTATATTGTGCTTGCAGAGAAATACATTGAGTAACATCAGAAAATGTACAATGGAAATTTCATTGACTGTGCATACTAAAGCAACAGTGTGACGATGTGAGGTACTGCCAGCTATACCAGGAGAAGTATGGCAGTTGATGTGAGTGGAAGTGTTTATGGTTTTAGAGATTCCAGATGCTATAACACATCTCACAAAGCTCTGTATATATGGTAACACATATAAGCTAAATTTTGGTTCAGATTCTAGCAATGGGGGTAACATGGGAATCAGAAGTCAGATGACCAGATGTATGTGATGTCATTCTGTAGTCTAAGACAAAAATGATGTTTAATACCAAATGAGACAGAAGTCTTATGGTAGTCTGTTTTTAGAACCTGACGAAGAAGGATCCCTCACTTACTTAATCACTTACGTAATCTTGCCTTGCTCTAGTAGGTATCCAGGGAATAGTAATTCTTTAGATTAGTCAGGAAAATATAGTGAGATCAGTTAAATATTGTTTTTCTGTATCTGTGTGAATCTGTTCATCTCTGTTATTTTAAAATTTCCTGTGATTGAAACTCTGGTGTTTATTGCTTCTTTGTCTTTAATGTTGCTTTAGACTTGGCTGTAGATGCAGTGGTAAGTTGTGTAGGCCTGAAAACACCCTCAGAAGCCGATGCCTGCTCAGCGGATCCTGACCCATCTGAAGGATTAATGTCCATAGGTCCAACACCTTGAGTATCCAGAGGCCTAGGCAACTCCACGTGGGAATTGGTCGCGGCCTGCGGCTCTGAGGTAGCGGGTGTCAGGGGCTGCGAAAGCGACTCACTGAGAACCGGCGAACCAGTGACTGGCCTAGAAGAGGCTTCGTCGTCAGTTTTGGGCCTCGGGTGCCTGTCCTTATCCTTATCTTTGCATTTTTTGTGAATTCCGGTCGTCTGTTGCTCCAACGGCATGGTATAATTAAACCTTCGGCCAAAATAATGGCGTGCAAAATCAGACCGACGTTTAATAGTGCGTTTGTTAAATCTAGCACAAAACCGACAACTAGTGACGTTGTGATCTGGGCCTAAGCATGGAATACAGTAAGAATGAAAATCCTTATGAGGTATTTGCTTCCCACAAGAAATACAATTATTAACTTTTACTGACATCGGTCTGAGGCAAGAAAAAGTTTCCCCAATGGGGTACTTAGCTTTATTGAAGACTTCGGATCTGAAATCGAATTTGAAATCTCAGGAGTCGGCGGACCGGCACTTGCAAACTGCTTTTGCTTCGGGCACCGCGCGGCAAGAAAGACTGAAGAAAATGGCGTCGGCTGCATCTTATATACCCCTGGCGCACTGACGTCATTGAAGAAGCAACGGCAACTGATGCCGGACCAAGACTTTGGAACTCTGGCCGACTGCAGGGACCGCCTGATGGCAGGATAACCCAAGTGTAATGACTGCAGCAGTGAAGACACTCGAACATCTACATTTATGGTAGGCACAAAACTGTACTTTGTTACCCTTGCATAAGGGTGGCCCTGAGAATTACAGGCTTATTAGTCTCAGTAGTGTTTTTTCAAGGCTATGGAATTTATTGTAGCTGATTTAATAAACAATGATATAGGTGACCTTTCGTCCCTCTGAATACACTAGTTTGGTTTTGTGAAAGGTAGATCATGCCAGCTCAGCACGGTCATTTCTTTGAAAAAGATTGAGGCCATGGATAAGGGGCAATACAGTCATTGCTGTTTATCTGGAACTTGTCACTGTCCTGCATGCTGGGATTATTGGCAAACTTTGCTGAATCATCATTAACCCATGCATAATTCTTCTGTTTGTCTGGCAGAAACCATACAGTTAAAGTCAGGAGTATTTGCACTGTGCATAAAAGTGTCACCAGTGGTGTCCTACATAGCTCTGTCCTGGGCCCTCTTCCTCATCTCAGGTGCATATTTCTGTACATAAAAGCCAATATCAAGAGACTATGGCTAACAAAGTTTGATGATGATTACAAACTGGGGCCAGTTGTCAAATCCTATTCTGCATTCAAGTTTTCCTTCAAGGGCTGGATCAAACAGTTCTTGGTTTATTTGTCATAGTCCTTCCTTCAAAGCTATGAAATACAGTATAGTTTCCCTCAGTAAATCCAGCATCACTACTGCTTGGCACTTAAATGACATTCCACTTAAATTTGACACAGTAATCTGAGAATTTGTATGTTATGTTTATAACACACTCTCCTTTGACCACCATATCTCTGCAATGCTTAGAAGGTCTTTCTACTGTCCACAGCTTATCATTTGTGTTATCTCCCCAAGGTCCAAAGAAGTTATGCTCCCACTTTACTATTCCCTTATTTGGCCCATCATTGGATATAATGCACCCCAGAAGTATGTGCCTCGTTAAGCACCTAAACCATCTTGAGAGACTTCAGTGTTTCCTCACAAAAAAAAAAAGTCAAGTCTCCCTAACCTTAGCTGTTCTGATAGACTAAAAGCCCTGTCCCTGTACTCATTATCGCACAGATTCCTGAAGGGTGATCTCTACTTAGTGTTTCTTGCTATGAATGACCCAGCAATTTTTGAACACCTTCACCTAAATAGAACTGATGGTAAAGCAAATGCCTGCTATAGAGCCCTAAACCTGTACTACCACATCAACACCGGCTAGCGTGGCAGATACTTAACCCAACATATACCCCTCTTCTGGAATAGGTTGCCAAGCAGAGTACTTCCCTAATAACATTTAAAACCAGTCAGGATGACTGGATGGGTGATTGCAAATTGTTGCTGGGAATATGTGGAGAATGTCTAATTAAAGGGGACGTTAGTGTTAGGTGATGTGACTGATGATCTAGATGGTTTTCTTGGATGCAAGCATAGTAAGAATTTGTGAACTTATAAACTGACAGTTCATTGTCAGCATAGGTTTCCAGATCACTGACTATGGAATCTGCTTTCAGGGCTGTGTTGTCAGTGTGATAGTTACAAAAAAAGTTGTACTTGCTAAAAGATAAAATTATACATTTTGTTGGTATTTAGTTTTAGTCCAAGGTTTTGAATTCGGGTATTTGTTTGGGAAAGGCCCTCTTGGAGGATTTTGTTGTCAGTGGAAAGTTTATGATGGCATCATGTTTACCGTCATCTGCAGACTTGGTCAGCCATAAACCCTTAACATTTGTTTTAACCTGCGAGAAGCAAATGCGAAAGAGGAGTGGCCCAAGAACTGAACCATTAGTGACATGTCTTTGGAGGAGGTAGAGAAGTTAACCGTAATTTCCTTGGTTGAATTTGTGAGCCAGTTTGTTGTCCATTGAGTTATGCAGGGATTTACATTTACCTGGGAGAGTTTTACGATACTGGAGTGTCGAATAGTGTTTAACGGCTTTGCAAGGTCTAGATATGCAGTGGGTGCTGATTTACCTTCATCTATTACTTCAGTAACCTTCTCAAAGACATTGACCAGGTTAATAGACAGGAGCTGCCCTTGATTAATCCAAACTGGCTTGAGTTGAGAGTTTGTAAGTTACCTGTGTTCTTATTTACTAATTCCATAATGATCCTTTCTGTAGTCTTACACATGAGGCTGGTCAGGTTTATGGGTCTAAAATTAACCAGCTCTGCTAATAGCTCCACCTTTGTGCAGTGGGATGACTGTTGCTGTCCTTTATTCATCCGACATGAAGCATGTTTGGAGGATGATATTGAATAACAACCTATATAGGGGTTCGGCAAGTCATGTTATAGGCTAACCAGTATGTTATCTGGCCCAGAAGAATTAGTGTCCCTGGCTTTGGATAGCACCTTGAGGGCTTGTTCATGGAGATTTGGGGGGGGGTGTAAATGCAGGTATGTGATTTAGGAAAATACGAGTGGATGAATTGTGAACTAAATTTATCTGTTAGTAAATTGACTATGTTCTCTAGGTCTGAGTATGTAATGCCATTTATGCTTAGCTCTCCACAGTGCTTGGCATTGTTTATGACATTTCTAACATAATTAAAGAAGATCATGCCAGATCAGCACAGTCAGTTTCTTTGGAAAAGATTACTGAGGCCACGAATAGGGGACAATACAGTCACTGCTGTTTATCTGGAACTTGCCACTGTCCTGCATGCTGGGATTATTGGCAGACTTTGCCGACTCATCATTAACCCATGCGTAATTCTCCTGATTGTCTGACAGAAACCATACAGTTAAAGTCAGGAGTATTTGCACTGTGCAGAAGTGTCACCTTTGTGGTTATCCTTCCCCTGGGTGTCTAGTTTTAGCTCATATCTGGCTTTGGGTTGATTTGCCCGAGGTCCAGACTGCCTTGTTAAATTTAGCAAGAGCATAATTGGGATCTCGAGAGTTAAAACTCATTGCATGTAAAAATATATTTTTTTCTTTTGTTATAAAACATGTTTATGTTAGGATTCCACTATAGGGATATGTTTTTTAAGTTGTAATTTTATTTACTTTTGATGGGGACAGATGCCTCTATGCAGCTATTTATATGTGGGTAGATTTTGCAGTAAAGGATTTCAGATAAGCAGTGAGGTCATCAAAATGGAAGGGGCTTTTGAATTTAGCTAGGTCATCACTCTGTTATAGTACATTAGCCTTGCATAATCTCTGATTACTGAGGTGTTGTGTTTCAATCTTAAGGTGAATATGACTGACTTTTATAGTCTGATTTGACCAGCGACAAAGTTGCAATTAGTCTGGAGCAAAGCTGTTCCATATTGGTAAAGATCAAGTCCAGGATTATATCACCCCTATTTAGGTTACATAATAACAGGTTCAGAGGGTTTGTATTGATGAAGTCTAGAAATTTCTGGGCATACATGTTTATGGATGTGTACATGTCACAGTTAATGAAGGGGGTAATTGAAGTCTTGTAGGGTAATGCTGTTTGGCTTAATGAATAGGGACTCCATACTGGTTAGGTAGGAAATATGGACTGAGGACATAGAGTGGGTCCTATATTTATTTGTTTTAAATAACATGAAGACACGACTGCTTTTCATGTCTTCATTTAATGCAATGTGGCCCTGAACATGCAGTGGGCATTAAAACTCTGTACTGATGGAGTGTTTCTATTGGTCTTGAACCAGGTCTTTGTGAAGATGCATATATCAATATTTCCCAGGGTAAGCCGTGCTTGTAGGGACTAGAGCTTTGAGCAATAAAGTCTTTGTGCTCTAGTTTCTGATGTTCTTCGTGTTTCACCGTTGCAGTCATCACATTTGGGTTATCCCTGCCAGGGTAGCCCTCAGCTGGCCCAAATACCAGAGACTTAGTATTTCTGCGTCGGTTGCTGTCACTTGAGGACTGACGTCAGGTCATCAGTAGTATAAAGTAAGGCAGCCGATGCCATTACATCAGTCTTTCTTGCCATGGAGCCTGAAGCAGAAGCAGTTTGCACGAGTGCCGGTCGGCTGCTACCTGAGTTTTCGTCTCCGAACTGAAGTTGAAGTCTTCTAAAGCGAAGTACCCAGTTGGGGATCCATTTTTCTTCCACTAACCGATGTCAGAAAAAGTTAATAATTATCTCGCCTGTGGAAAGCAAATACCACACCGAGACTTCCACTCTTATTGAGTCACTTGTTTAGGCCCAGACCACGATGTCCCCCATTGTCGTTTCTGTGCTTTCTTCAACGCCAGAACTATCCGTCGTCGGGCCCTTATTGTAGCCAGATATTTTCGTTTACAGTCCTCAAATTCCGATATGGCTTCAGTAAGCCGTCCGACAGTAGATCTTCCAAAAAAAAACGTAAAGATAAAGGCAGAGACTGCACAGGTCCAAACCTACCGACGATGCTTACATTAAGCTAGACGTCAGTCCTCCGGTACTCCAGTGAGGTGCTTTCGCAGCCCCTGATGCCCACTTCAGTTGATTTGCAGGCCGCTACCGAGACCCTTTCAGAGTCTAGTATGCCGCAAAACTCTTCTTTGACTAAGAATTCTGCAGTCGTCTCTACATCCGGAGCTGCTGAGCAGGCGCCGGCTTCTGAGGAAGTCCTTCCCACTACTGAATCTCGACACAAACCGACATCTTCTTTCGGTACTGCCGTTCTTTCAAAAATGACTGAGTTTCTTAGGCCCAGGGTACGAACCACACCCAAGAAACTGACAACCCACTCTCAGGTGCCTGCTATCTTGCCTCAGTCTCAAATGCTTAAAATGGCGGAAGACCTTATCATGCTGATCAGGGGAAGCCAGGCTACCCCCTCAAAAAAGAAAAGAGATCTGTCCTCTGTAGTTTTATCTGAATAAGAGTCAGATGAATCTGATGCATCTGACTATGAAGACATGCAACCCATCTCCACTTATGAGGATTCTGATGCAGAGGACCCCATTCCTTCAGCCTCTCCCCCAGAGGATTTTTCCTGTGGGGAAACCCTGCATACTTTAAGGGAGCATTTCCAATGGGAGAGTCATGACTACCCTCAGTCTAAAAAGAGACTCGGGTAATTCTAGATCTTCCGCAACACAGACCCTTGGCCATCCCCCCAGTCCTGGATGTTGTAGAGGATGTTTTCCTTGAATCCAGCTTGACTCCTGACGCCCTACCTCCTGCTCTCAGAAAACCAGACCGGTACTAGAGAGTCCCTGACACACAAAATTATCTTTTTAAAAATCCAACAGCTGACTCTGAGGTCATTTTTCAAGGGTCAAAAGGGATTAAAGCCACCCCTGCTAAGAATCCCACCCCCTCAGACAGGGATTCCCAAGCATTGGACAGATGGGATAAAAAAGTATACACCTCAGCTACTCTTGCTATCAGGGCACTAAATTGTCAGTTCCATATGCTGGAATTTCAGCAACATACCTTGGAACTCCTTAAACAAATTTTTCCTTCCACACCCTTCCAACCCCAAAAGGTTTCCCAGATCGACCACCAAATCAGTGGGCAGAGGCTCAAAAGCAAATCCTTTCCCTGCTCTCTTTGAGGGCAGTAGATCACTTTCCTGCAGAACAGATAGGCCAAGGCTTCTACTCAAGACTTTTTCTGGTGCCCAGAAAAGAGGGCACGTGGCGCCCCATCCGCGATCTATCTATTCTAAACACCTTCCTCGTGATCCCAAAATTCAAAATGCTCACCTTCCAGCAGCTGCTACCCATGCTCTCCAAGGACACTTGGCTAGCCACCCTGGATCTAAAAGAGGCCTATTTCTACATTCCTATCAGGGAATCATGCAGGAAATATCTCTGCTTCAGGGCAGGATCTCAACACTTTCATTTTTCTGTGCTTCCCTTTGGCTTATCTACTGTTCCCAGAGTTTAAACAAAATGTCTGGCTCCGTCCATTGCCTTTTGCAGACAAGAAATCTTCAAATTTACCCATACTTAGACGACTGACTGGCTTATTCAGGCAGACAGCCAGGAACAGCTGCTCAAGCACCTGGCCTTTGTAAAGACCCTACTAACCTCCCTAGGGTAAACAATCATTGAAAAGAAATCCAAACAGGTGCCCACCCAAAGGATAATCTTCCTGGGAGCAAGTTTGGACACAGCATCTCAGATGGCATACCTTACACCAGAGAAACAAATTTTCCTGACAGCCTACTTCTCTCAACTAGCCACCAGGCCCCAGCTATTTGCAAGAAAGATCCTGCAAGCTCTGGGGTTCATGGCATCTTGCATACTACTCATTCCATGTGCCAGATTGCACATGAGGAAACTTCACTGGTACCTAAAGAGCCTTTGGTGTCAACACTCTCAAGACCTGGAAACTCTTCTAACTATAATTCCTTGCCTCAGAAAGGATTTTCTTTGGTTGGCAACAGCATGCTCCCACAAGGGACTACCCTTCTCCCCACCCCCCACCGCCCAGACCCTCACCACAGATGCATCAGACTGCGCTTGGGGTGTACACCTGGACAGCAGGTGCATACAGGGCCAATACAGCCCACAGCAAATCCCTCTGCACATCAGTCAAAAAGAGATGATGGCTGTGCAGCACGCCTTGATAGCTTTCAAACCCCTCCTCTCTCCAGGGGTTCTCCTGATCAAAACAGACAACACCTCTGTCATGTGCTACATCAACAAGCCAGAAGGGACTCACCCCTACCCTGTATACAGGCTGGCCATGAAACTTTGGCTCGCAGCCTCTTCCATGCAACTACACCTGTTAGCACAATTCCTACAAGGCTCTCTCAACTCTCTGGCACACCAATTCAGCAGAAACCTTCTGGACCCACACGAGTGGCAACTCCATAGAAGTTCCTTCACCCTATTAACTCGGAAATGGGGAACCCCGAAGGTCAACCTCTTTGCCTCCCACACCAACCATCAGCTCAGCAAATTCTGCACCAGAGAGCATCACTGCATGGCTTGGAAAGTGGATGCCCTGTGCTTCCCCTGGGTCAATCTGTCAGTCTATGCCTTTCCTCCCTTACCTCTCACCCCCAGGGTACTGCTCAAAATAAGGGAGGAAAAACCAAGGACCATTCTTATAGCTCCAGACTGGCCCCGATAACACTCATACCCCATGCTGCGCAGCCTGTCCCCGCTGCCTCATGGCATCTTCCTCAGATTCCAAACCTCCTGACCCAGAGGGAAGGGGAATTCATGCATCTCCAGTTGCAGACACTCAGTTTGGCAGCTTGGCTTATTCCCTAACTCCGAACTAATCTGCCATCCTCAGTAAAAAGGTTCTGCACCTGGATTCAGGCTAAGGGAGCCAATACGACACAGGCCTCCATCCCCTCTCATCCTGGATTACTTAGCTGACCTACTACACAGTGGTCTCTCCTTCTCCTCTGTAGAAATTCATGCCTCTGCTATTTCTGCTCATGTTCCCACTGGGCAGCCCCTTTTCTCACACCCTTTGATCAAACAGTTCTTCAGAGGGGCTAGCAACTTGAGGCACCCCAGAAGGGCACCAACACCAGCTTGGGACCTTAACTTTGTCTTGGAAAAGCTCACCCTGCCCCCTTTCAAACCAGCTTCTTCTGCTGAGCTAAAATTTCTCTCCTGGAAGACAGCATTCCGTCTGGCCATCACTTCATCCAAAAGAGTCTCTGAGCTGCAAGCACTCATGGTTGTGGAACCCTTCACCATCTTTCATAAAGACAGGGTATCCCTCAGAACTAACCCATTCTTCATGCCCGAAGTTGTGTCCAGTGTGGTTGTCAACCAATCCATTCATTTGCCCACCTTCTTTCCTAATCCCCAGAACAAGGGGGAAAGGATTCTTCACTCTCTAGATGTGCACAGACAGCTCAGATTCTATCTGGACAGGGCTAAATCCTTCAGAAAGTCTGATCAGTTGCTGGTTAGCTTTACTACAGCAGCAGAAGGCAAAGCCATCTCCAAGCAAACCATTTCCAAATGGATAGCACACTGCATCCATTTCTGCTACAAACAGCATGGAAAGCCTCCCCCCAAGGGGGTAAGGACACACTCCACCAGAGCAGCCTCCACCTCTGCAGCCTTCCTCAGAGGAGTCCCCACCAGGGACATCTGGAGGCTGCCACCTGGATGTCTTTTCACACTTTTACCAAGCATTACCACCTGCTTCTTCTCCAAATCCAGGGCAGGGTTTGCCTCTGCAGTCTTTCAGGGCATCCTAACCAGCCCCTAGTTTCCTTGACTGCCTCCACCCATTTCCTCAGCTTTGGGAATCTACCCAAATGTGATGACTGCAACAGTGAAACACGAAGAACATAGTACAATTGTGTACACTTACCATAAATGTAAATGTTCAAGTGTATTCACTGTTGCAGTCCTAGTTTCCTTCCCACCCCCCACCCCCCTTATTCTCTTTCTCCTTTCATTACCATTATTCCTTATTATTTCCCTTTCCTTACAAGGGGCATATTGGTATTTATTTTCCACTGGTGGGGTTCTTCCACCAGAACCTGGCCTCCTACTTTGGGGCTCCTGACAGGCTAGGGCAAGAAAAACTGATGTAATGGCATCAACTGTCTTACTTTATACTACTGATGACCTGACTTCAGTCCTCAAGCGACAGCAACCGACGCAGAAATACCAAGTCTCTGGTATTCGGGCCGGCCGAGGGCTACCCTGGCAGGGATAACCCAAATGTGATGACTGCAACAGTGAATACACTCGAACATCTGCATTTATGGTAAGTGTACACAACTGTACTTTTTGTAATGCTGGAAGCTTTAGAAGACTGATGTTGCCTAAAAAGGCACTATGGTGTAGACAAGGATTTAGCCGGTAAATGTATGCCTTGCGGGGGGGGGGGGGGTTGGGTGCAGGTTTTCCCTGGTAAGGCAGTTAGTTCTGTCTGCCATCTCTTCCCATGCTGATATATTGTTCCCCCTTAGAATGATACCAGAAGGTAATCCAATTGTTGAAGTCAATAATCTTGTGTTTATATTGCTTCATCATTGGTGGTGATAGTAGAATGCTGCTCAAGCCTAGTTTCATGCCTGCCTGACACACACACACATTTTAAGAGCTCCATAGTATCTCTCCTCATATAGTCCAGGGAGGTACGTCACCTTTCCTTGCACAGCCTGGCAAGTGGTGGATCAGTGTGACTCACTGTGGAGTCACCTATGACTAGCATATTGGATTGTTTAGAGGTTTTCCTTATGGGCTTTTGAATTAAGTCAGTATGTATGTACTGACTGAAATCAGTGTTGTAGTATTTCTGTTGCATGGTTTATCACCACTGCTATCTGGCCAGTGTACCAAAGCTTTACCTTCCCAGTATGACACATCCAACATGAAAGCATAGGGGTATATAGGCGGATGTACAAGCATAATTCCCTAGACTCACTCTCTGCCAGCTTGAAAGCAGGTTGTGTATCTGTCAGAATGATTGTCGTTTGGTTGTTGGTACTGTTGCTTCGAATACTCAGATAAGTACCCCATTGGGGAATTTTCATTTATTATTTATTTATTTATTTTTTTTACCAGTATTAGATGTCAGCTAGGAGGGGTAGGTGCGAGCGAGGTAGGCAATTGCCATGCAAAGAGTTGCATACGGGTTCAGGCACCTAGACAGGAAAACATTTCCATGTGGTACATTTGGTTGGGGACACATGGCTGAAGTGACATTCAGATGCTGTGAAATATGGCTGCTGTGAATTCTCCCTGTGGGCAAAAAAAAAAAAAGACACACACCGCCATGCCTACAGCATTAATAACTAAGTGTTTGGGGGCAGAAGAAGTAATGAGTGTTCTCACTACACTGTACAGGGCATGCTTATGTAACTACAACATGTAGAAGTGTGCTACAGCATGGAGGAAATCTTGCATGCTACTGTAGTCACATTTATGCTCCAGTAAGCATTTTCGGTAATGTTCCCTAGATATTGTGAAGGGAGAATTGTTTCACACACACTGGTTGTAAAGGCATTGCCAGTTGTGCACTAAATTTTTAATGGCCAGTCTGCTGCTGATGCCTGCCATACTACCTTCTGGCTCATATTGCCTTGGGGCCATGGACATTATTTATTCCCTGTGCATTTGGTTATTGACGTTGTGGGCATAGCAGAGCATTCTTCTCTTTGCCCACAGGGAATAAGCCACTGGTATGTTTCCCTGCAGCTAAATGTCACTTCAGCTGTGTGTCCTCAACCAAATGTACCATAGAGAAATGTCTCACTGCTTAGGTGCCTGAACCTGTTGCATACAAGTCTGGCATACATCTTCTGGCAGTTGGCTTAGAGGATTAAGGAGCTATTAATGAGCTGTTTCCTGTGGTCCAGTAGTGCAAGGATGTTCTTCGTGTTTCACTGTTGCAGTCATTACATTTGGGTTATCTGCTTGCAAGTAGCTCTCAGTCTGCCTGATTAACAAAGTCTTGGGTCCTGCGTCGATTGCTGTCCCTTCGTCCATGATGTCAGGGCATCAGGAGTATAAAGCATGCAGCCAACGCCATTACATCAGTCTTTCTTGCTGTGCGGTGCCCGAAGCAGAAACAGTTCGCGCAAGTGCCGGTCGGCTGACTCTTGAAATTTTCGTTTTTGAGTTTCAGAACCATAGTCTTCAACTAAAGCTAAGTACCCCATTGGGGAAACTTTTTCTTGCTCCTTACTGATGTCAGTAAAAGTTAATAATTGCATTACTTGTGGAAAGCAAATACCTCATAAAGATTTTCATTCGTACTGTATTCCTTGCCTAGGCCCTGACCACGACATACCTCGCTGTCGGTTTTTGTGCTTTGTTTAATCTGCGCACTATCCGTCGTCGGTACATTTTCGCCTCTAAATATTTCATTTCTTGGTTTAATTATCCATAAATGTCGTCGGTTAGCCATCCAACTATCGGGATTCCGAAAAAACACAAAGATAAAGACAGAGACAGGCTGCCGAGGTCCAAAACTGCCGCCGCCACTTCTCCTAAGCCAGTCTTCAGTTCGCCGGTACTCAGTGAGGTGCTTTCGCAGCCCCTGATACCCACTACTTCTGATTCGCAGGCCTCTACTGAGACCCATTCGGAGTTGGGTATGCCGCGAGATGCTTCAACTAAGGAACCCGCGGATGTCTCTACCTTGGATGGGTCCGGAGCCGCTGTGCAGGCACCGGCTTCTGTGGGTGTATTCAGGCCTATGGACTTGCATATTAAACCGATGCCTCCTTCTTCTCTTAGTCCTAAATCTCGAACCATGCCTTTAAAACTGACGCCCAGGCCTCTATGTCCAAAAAACATGATAAGAATGGCTGAAGATCTAATAACTTCTAATCAGGGGTAGCCAACTCCCCCCTTTCTAAGAGGCCTAGGACTGAAGTGGTTTATGAATCTTCTGACCAGGATTCTGTTTTTTCTGATTCTTCTGATGATCTGGATTTGCCCTTATCTACTTATGAGGATTTTGATGCAGAGGACTCCATTCCCTCTCCTTCCCCCTCCAGAGGATTTTTGTTTTGGGGAAACCTTACATACTCTAAGGCAGCATTTCCACTGGGAAAGCCAGGATTTTTATGATTCAAAAAAGAGGCTTGGGGATTTCTTACTCCTACCTCAGCTTAGGCCTTTAGCTATTCCTCCTGTACTAGACATTGTTGATGATGCTTTTTCTGAATCTAGTTTGGCCCCTGATTCCTTGCCTCCTGCTCCCAGAAAACCAGACTGGTACTACAGGGTCCCTGAGTCACACAAGTTCCTTTTTAAAAATCCTATTGTGGATCCAGAAAATATTTCACAGGGGTCCAAGGGCATTAAGGCTTCTACTGCTAAAAATCCTACCCCTTCTGAGACTCCAGGGAGCTGGATAGATGGGGTAAGATGGTTTACCCTTCTGCAACCTTGGCTATTAGGGCTTTAAACTGCCAGTTTCATATGTTCAAGTATCAGCAACATGTTATTGGATTGCTTAAACAGAAAATGATGTTGATTCCTGACTGTGTGGAAAATAAAGAATTACACGATTTAATGCATTCTGCTGAACAAGTTGGAAAACATACTTTGCAATGTGGTTTTGATTCATTACAGGCCTCTTGCAGGGCTGCTGTTACTGGGTCTGTGCTCAGAAGGCATGCTTGGCTTAAGGAACAATCTTTGCCTGATCATGTTAATGCTAAATTGCTGGATGCTCCCTTAAATCAGGACCGCCTGTTTGGCAACAAGGCTGAGGAAGTTCTTAAAAAGATGGAAGATAAAGCTAAATCTATGCAAACTGTTAAAGATTTCTTACAAGTTCAGCCTCCTAAATTTAATAGGCACTGGCCCTCTAAGAATTGGTCCTTTCCAGCCCCATCCAGGTCTTCTCAAGCCAAACCCAGACACAGCAAAAAAACAGGTTTCAGTCCCAGGGGACACACAGGACTAAGCAGTGGGTGGCCTCCACTTCCAAATCTGGGAGTAATAAGACTCCCCCCTATGGTAAACTGTCTCAATGACTTCCTTTTAAAATTTCCAAGCACTTATCAACTGACTGCCCCTTTGGGGGGAAAGGTTGCTCTTCATGCAAAGAACTGGGAACTCATTACCCAGAACAAATGGGTTTTAAATATACTGTCCCAGGGATACAGATTTCACTTCCACGCGTTGCCAACACCAAGCGGGTGGCCGGACCTACCCCCAAATCAGTGGGCAGAGGCCCAAAACAAGTACTGTCTCTCTTAAGCATGGGGGCTATTCAACTTGTACCAGAAGAGGAAAAGGGACAAGGTTTCTACTCAAAACTTATCCTGGTACCCAGAAAAGACAATTCATGGCGTCCTATCCTGGACCTGTCTACTCTAAACACCTTTTTGCAGATTCCAAAATTCAAGATGCTGACCCTTCACCAATTACTTCCTATGCTAGGCAAAGATGCCTGCTTAGCAATACTAGATTTAAAAGAAGCATACCTGCACATCCCTATCAGGGAATCTTGCAGAAGATACCTACGCTTTAAAGCAGGCTACATGCACTATCAGGTCTCTGCACTGCCCTTTGGCTTATCTACTGCGCTCAGGGTATTCGCAAAGTGCCTAGCTCCAGTTATTGCATTTTGCAGGCAAAGAAATATTCAAATATACCCATACCTGGACAATTGTCTAATTCTGGCAGAAAGCCAGGACATACTTTTGAATCATCTGGCCTTTGTACAAAGGGTTCTAACTTGTCGTACACCATAAACGAAAATAAATCACACCTGGTACCCTGTCAACAAATTATATGCCTGGGAGCAAGCTTGAATACAACTTCCCAGATGGCCTACCTCACGCCAGAGAAACAAATTCATTTGACAACCTACTTCAAACAAGTGGCCACAAAAACCCTGCTATCTGCAAGACAAATACTGCAAGCCTTGGGGTTCATGGCCTCCTGCATTCTTATAATTCCATATGTAAGACTACATATGAGGAAACTACAGTGGTATCTAAAAAGCCTATGGTGTCAACATTCTCAGAATCTAGAAGCAATGATTCCTGTCATACCTTGCCTACGCCTAGAGTTCCTTTGGTGGGCAGAGGCCTGCCACCAAAACAAGGGACTACCTTTCACACCACCCCCTGCCGCCCAAACCCTAACAGATGCATCAGACTATGCATGGGGGGCTCACCTGGCAGGGAAGTGCATTCAGGACAAATGGAACCCAAGTCAAATGCACCCGCATATTAATCAAAAAGAAATGTTATCTGTACAGAATGCTCTGACAGCCTTCAAGGACCACATTCTTCCAGGACAACTAATGGTAAAGACGGACAACACCACTGTTATGTGGTACATAAACAAGCAGGGGGGTACACATTCTTACCCCCTCTGCAGACTAGCCATGGCATTGTGGAACACAGCCTTGAGCTACCAAGTACACCTACAAGCTCAACTCCTGCCAGGAAAATTAAATACACTGGCAGACAGACTAACCAGAATCCTCATGGACCCACACGAGTGGAAACTGGAACCAAGGATTTTCAACATGTTGACAAGCAAATGGGGGAGCCCAGATATAGACCTGTTTGCCTCTCCCCAGAACTACCAATTGGACAAATATTGCACAAGGACTCCCCACAAACAAGCCTGGAAAGTGGATGCTCTGTCCTTCAGCTGGAAAAACCTATCAGTCTATGCCTTCCCTCCTCTGCCTCTGCTCTCCGAAGTACTACTAAAAATCAAACAGGGCAAACCATGGATGATTTTGTTTGCTCCAGACTGGCCACGCCAACACTGGTACCCCCTCCTTCGCAGTGTGTCACTGTTATCCCCATGGCACCTGCCTCAGACTCCTTCCCTGTTGTCTCACTAGAAGAACCAGATTATGCACCCTCAGCTTCTAACACTGAACCTTGCAGCCTGGCTAATTACATAATCTCTCCTTTACCATCCCTCAATAAACCTGTGATGGATATCATTTTAGAGGCAAGGAGGCCTAGCACTAGAAAATCCTGTGCTAAAAATGGAAAAGATTCTGTGTCTGAAACCAGTCTCAAGGGATAAGCACAGCAGTGCCCAATTTACCTCAGATTTTACAATACTTAACTGAGATGCTTCACAAGGGTCTGTCTTTCTCCTCCATTAAAATCCATGCCTCAGCCATTTCAGCTCATTATAACACAGAACCCCCCCCCCTTCTCTCATGCACTGCTCAAGCAGTTCCTCAGAGGGGCCAAAAAATTGAGACCACCCAGGAGAGCTCCAACCCCAGCCTGGGACCTTAACTTTGTTTTGGGAAACTCACTCTACCTCCTTTCGAGCCAGCTGCTACTGCAGACTTAAAATTTCTTTCTTGGAAAACAGCTTTCCTTTTATCAATCGCTTCAGCTAGAAGGGTATCTGAATTACAGGCCCTTATGGTAGTGGAGCCTTTCATCATCTTTCATGCAGACAGGGTGTTCCTCAGAACCAATTCATCCTTCATGCCCAAGGTGGTATCGAGTGTGGCTCTTAATCAGTCCACTCATTTGCCAACCTTCTTTCCCAATTCACAGAACAAAGGGGAATGGATACTGCATTCCTTAGATGTGCACAGACAACTCAGATTCTACTTGGACAGGACTAAACCTCAAAGGAAATCTGAACAACTGTTGGTAGCATTTGCTGCAGGGGCAGAGGGGAAGGCTATTTCAAAGCAAACCATTTCTAAATGGATAGGCCATTGCATTCATTTCTGCTATAAGCACCATGGAAAACCTATCCCCCAGGGAATCAGACCTCACTCCACCAGGGCTGCATCTACCTCTACAGCCTTTCTCAGAGGTATCCCTACCAGGGACATCCTAGAAGCTGCTACCTGGAGTTCTGTACATACTTTCACCAAGCATTATCATTTGCCAATTTTCTCTAAATCCAGAGATGGCTTTGCCACTGCAATCTTGCAGGGCCTTTTAGCTGGTCCTAATGCTATCTAAATTACTCCTCCCAACCATAGCTTTGGGAATCTACCCAAATGTAATGACTGCAAGAGTGAAACACGAAGAACATAGTACAGTTGTGTACACTTACCATAAATGTAGATGTTTGAGTGTATTTATTGTTGCAGTCCTGGTTACCCTCCCTCCAGCCCCCTAACTTCTTTTGGCTATACCTCTACTTTCCTTTACTATGCTTAAAAGCTTTTTGGTGTATTTGCTTTTTTGTTGGAGGTATACCATTGTACTTTTATATTTAATTGCTCCCCATTAGGGGGGCATCTGACATCTGCGGCAAGAAAAACTGATGTCATGGCGTTTGCTGCATGCTTTATACCCCTGACGTCATGGAAGAAGGGACAGCAACCGATGCAGGACCCAAGACTTTGTTAATCAGGCCGACTGAGGGCTACCCGCAAGCAGATAACCCAAATGTAATGACTGCAACAGTGAATACACTCGAACATCTACATTTTTGGTAAGTGTACACAACTGTACTTTTGATTTCCTCAGCCTCCACTGCCTAACTGTGTGACTCTGAGCAAGTCACTTAACCAGGCATTGCTCCCAGACTGAAAAGGGTCCATGAAGATCACTGCTGTACCCCAGAAAACAAGTACGAATAAAATAAAAAAAAATAATAAAGTAAAATGAAAACACTCAGTGTCTTTTTTTGCTTATGAGCAGAACAGGACTACAGAGCTTGTTCCATCTGGCAGTGCTTTGTACCGAAGACTTTATGGCCTTGTTTGTCCTCACTTAACACTTTCTTAGAGACCCACCATCTCACATTTCAAAACCAGTGGTACATCTGATTCCTCTTTAGATGCCCTATACCAAGACCCCACTGGAGGTTGGTATGGCATAGGAGGCCTTGACAACCAAGGATTCTGCAGAGAGAGATGAACTGAGAATCATAAAATTGGGGAGTGCAAAAGGTATCCCTCAGATCCTCGTTAGGGAAGGGATCCCATGTTAACTAATCAGAGTACATCAGGAAGCTAAACCACTGCATTTAGTACAGACAGATGTCACATCAAAAAGGAAGAGTCAGAAAAGCTCCCCCCATCCTCTTCCTTCCTCTTCTAGGGTGAAGGAATGGATGGGTTTCTCTCAAGGTTTATTTTAAGGCTGTTTTGGCTCTGAAGCCTCCTTTCTCTTCTCAACCCCCTCCCTCCACCCTGTAAATGATTTCTGTGGATTCATCTCCCTCTGACCAGCAGGAGGCTTCTGCTTCTGACCATTTTCTGGCCTAAATGCACTCTCCTGACCAAGTGCCTTAGGATGATGACTCCATTTCACCTGATTCTTCAGTAGAAGAGGCTTCTTTTGGAGAGAGAATCTTAAATGTGAGAAAGCATTTTGAGTGGGAGTCTAGGCAGATCTCACAGGTGTAGAAAAGATGCAACAGCTTTTTGGAAATGGGCACCCCAGTCCCTTACCCTGTGCCTCCTCCTCTTAGGCTTTTTGGATGCTTTTCAGTCCACTTCTGCTGCCGTTGACTCCCTGCCTTTGGTTCCCAAAAGACCAGGCAGAGTTTGTAAAGTCTGGTGATGTTTTGTTTAAAAATCCTGTGGCAGACCCTTCTGCAGTTTTCCTTTTCCCTGATAAGCCTTCTAAACTCCTTGTCAGTGCCCTCCCGTCAGACAAGGATAGCAAGGCTATGGATAGGTGGGGTAAAAAGATTTATACCTCCACTTTGGCATCCAGGGCTATTAATTGCTAAACCTAGATGACCAAGTACTTGATACCTGTTCTCAATTATTTAAATAAGCTAGTGGTGAATTTGCAGGATACTGATTCTAAACAACAAATGTTGTCCTAACTTAATCAGGCTACATAAGTGGCCAAACACAGCAGTAAATGCAGTTATGATGCTGTAGAGGCCATGTCAAGAGCAGCTGCTATGGGCTCTGTAATCCAGAAGTATGCATGGTTACATAGCCAGCCTATTCTTGAGGACTCAAAAGCAAAAATAATGGATTCCCCTTTAGACAAGAATCTTTTGTTTGGCCTCCAAGCTGCCAACCTTTTTAAAACCATTCAAAAGCAGGGTAAAACTATGATGGACTGCAGACAGCTTCTGTTAACCTCTTTATGTAAGTACCAGAGGATTTACCCAACCAAACCTACCCCTTTTGTCAGAAGGGACCCTAGGGCTAGCTAGAAACTCTGGAAGGCTCCAAGAAAGAGATTCCCAGATAAACCACAGGGGGATGCTTCATCTGGGAGGGCATCCTTTAGGGACAAATACCTGTAATGGTCTATATCTTCCCTTCTCCCTGTCTCCCACCCTGTCCTGCCCCTCTCAAAAAGAATGATCCAGTCTTTCTCCACCTGGCAAAAGATTACCACACACAAATGGATGCTATCTATCATAAAAATGGTTATGCCATGTCTTGAGTACAGATTCCCTCTTTAAATGGTGTACCCCCACTTCCACACAGTCAGATTCATCTGCTTCCACCCATTTTACAGGAATTATGGGCACAATAGAGCTGGTGCCAACAGAACTTGTGGGAAACTGGTTTAACACCAGACTTTTCCTAGTGACAAGGAAAGAAGGACAGTGGAGACCAAAACTGGATCTCTCCTTACTAAAAAACATGTTAAAAAGTGCCAAGTTTCAAAATGCTCTCATTGGACACACTGCTACCTTTCATCCTGCCTCAGGGTTTTCTAATATCCCTAGATCTAAAGGTTGCTTACCTCCTTATATCAATTCAGACCCCTTGCAGGAGATTCCTTTTGTACTGGGTCATCTAACTATCTGTTTTTCACTTTGCCTTTTGTGCTTTCCACAGCCCCAAGAGTGTTCACAAAATGTCTGACACAAGTAATTGCCTTCTGCCAAACCCCGGTAATTCTGATTTAGATGACCTGTTTATCCAAGCTACTTCACCACAAATTTTCCTACAGCATCTCCAGTTCACCCTCTTCCTCCTATGTCAGTTGAGGTTACTATCGTCTAAAAAAATTCCTCCCTGCAGCCATCTCAGAACCTAGCGTTTCTACGCTGCAGGCCGGACACAGAGAGTACAGGCCTACTTACCTCAACACAAGGTACAGAACCTTACAAGCTACTGCCACAGCCTTGCCTCCCTCAGCCTATGCTCACCCAGGGAGATCCTAAGGGCGCTGGAGTTAATGGTAGCCACTGTGACAATGCTCCCCCAGCCAGACTACATATGAGGAAAATCCCATGGTACCTGAAAACAGTTTGGTCTCAGCACGGTCTCCTTCTGGCACTTTTACTCTGCTTCAGACTGGAACTCTTATAGTGGAAGGATCAGGTGAAACTCAACTCAGGGTTTCCCTTCACTCTTCTAGCCCTAGTTCAGGAAATGCACACCGATACCTTGGATGAGGCATGGGGTCTTGGAATATGCATCCAACGAGTACAGGGCAGATGGCAGCCAACTCTACTAAAGGAGCATGTCAACATGATGGAAATGAGGGCCTTCATCCAGGCTGTTTAGATCTTTTTACATCTCTGGAAACCATATACCCTAGGAATGTTCACAGACAGCACAACAGTAATGTGGTACATAAGCAAGGATGGACCAGATCTTACCAGGTGTGCAGATTCTCACAGAAAGCAGGGGACCTTGCTACCTGGAAAAACATGTCACTCACAGCCATTTACATCCCATCACAAGACAAAATGTTGACAGACTGTTTAAGCAAGTCAAGTGGAAGATGCTCACTGATGGACCCTGGACATGCATATTTTCCAGGATATCCTACACCACTGGAAGGACTCAGATGGAGAACAGATGCTTTCACTTTTCAATGAACAGGAAGTTCCTCTACATCTTCCATCTACTGCCTCTCATTCCAAGTGTTCTTCTGAAGACCCAAAAAGGAAAACCAAAACTCTTGCTAGAGATTTCCCTTTTGGCCAAAACAGCATCAGTTCCCTCTTCTTTTTCTTTCAGATGGGAGAAGGTACTACAAACTGTCACACCAAGTGGATCTTATTACAGAAAAGGTTACTGCTTTTACCTGAGTCTGTCACCTCTAAACCTAACCCTGTGGACGATAGGGTTCTAATTCCTTACAGGTTCCATTTTTCTGAGGATGTTATTAAGGTGCTCCAAAAAGCCAGCTGAGGCACCACTTGAAAATCGTACACAGCCAGATGGAAGAGAATCTCTTATTGATGTCAAAGGAATGGACAGGACAACAACCAGTCAAAGGTACCCTCCATTATAAAATGTGCGAGAGTTTGAACATACAAGTCTGGCGTATTCTTCCATCAAGCCCACCTGTCAGCTGTCTCTGCTTGCTTATCTCCCACTCCCCCACTTATGCCCATTTCTAAGGTAAAGTTATTCCTTAAACAGTCCTGCATCTTAGACCACCTAGAAAGCCCATTGCCCCTACTTGGGAACTCAGCTTTGTGCTGGAAAAGCTTACCTTACCTCCTTTTGAACTGGCAGCATCAGCAAACCTCACACACTGCACCTGGAAAACGGTCCTACTTCTGGCCCTAATTTCAGCTAGGAGGGTTTCAGAGCTTTACGTACTCACGGCCATTCCTTTCTTTCTTATTTTTCACAAAGACAGGGTGATCCTCGGGGCTAATCCTTTATTTGTCCCTAAAGCAGTGAACAAGCTTTCTCTTAACCATGTCATAAATCTACCCACCTTCTTTCCCACCCCACAGAATCGGGGAAATGATACTGCATTCTCTGGACATACACAGACAGACAAGATTCTCTTTGGACAGAACAAAATCCATTTGAAAATCTGATAAGCTTTTTGTTTCTTTCATGGATTCTGAAGTGTGCCAACCGGTATCCAAGCAAACCATTGCAGGCTGGATCTCTAAGGCCATCTCCTTTTGTTACTTTCTACATGACAATTCCTTGCCCTCCTGCCCCCCCAGGCAAACTCTACCAAAGCAGTAGCAGCCTCTGGAGCTTTTTACAAAGGCATGGATGCCAGGTCCATACTGGAAGCTGGCAGCCACCTGGTCATCTGTACATACTTTCACTAAACACTACAAACTTGATGCCTTATAAAGGTCCAGAGCTGCCTTCGCTAGGTCAGTCCTATCTGGTCTCTTGGACAGATGTGCTTCAATATTACTGTTGCAGTATTCTTCACTTAAGGGATCTCCTGCCAAAGATAGCCCAATGTCCTGCCAGTGTACCAAAACTTTCAGCTCTTATAAGTGTCATAATCACATGCTCCCAGTGCAAGATGTAGGGTGTAAAGGTGATGTATGGACTCAAACACTCAGAACTTCTTTGCCGCCAGTACGAATACTATTATCAAATGTCATTCTGATTGCCTTTCTGCTGTACTGGTTACCAAGCTGTTTTCTCACCCTCCTGAAGGTTCAAAGTCTCTGGCTTCCTCATCAGAGGTAAGACCATATCGAGGTAAAAGAAATGAGGGCTCTGCTTCTGGCTCTGCAAGCTTTTCATTCTCTTTCATCCCAGGCCCCTCAAAGTTGTCACGAGCTACCAGAGTGATCTGGTATATCAACAAGCAGGGGGACATAAGGTCCTATCTTCTTTGCAGACTAGCTCTTCATATTTGGAATCTAGCTATCCAGTATCAACTGACTCTTCAGGCATTTTACATTCCCTCAGAGCACAATCTAGTGGCAAACTCTTCGTGCAGGTCCAGCACACAAACTCACAAATGAATGCTTCACAGAGATGTGTTCCTGGACATTGTCTATTGGTGGGATATTCTTTAGGTAAATCTTTTTGCCTCCCCTCTAAACAAACATATTCCTCTTTTCTGTTATAGAATCCCAAGTCCTCTGGCTTGGAAAGTGGACATCCTGTCTGTTCATTGGAAGGGGATGTTTCTGTATGCTTCCCTTCCCCTTCCTCTGTTACCATGAGTTCTACACAAGATCAGGTAGGACTCTTCCAAAATCTTGCTGGTGACTACATTTTGGCCCAGACAGCAGTGGTTCCCCCTTCTTCCTCATTTGGCCAGGGGCAATCACCACAAGTTACCTCACCAGGTGGATCTTCTCATACAAGACAAGATACCTCTTGTCCATCCTCACCTGTCCACTCTTCAGCTGATACTGTGGTTGACAGTGTTTTTATCCCTTTTAGGAATCTCTTTTCTGAGGACGTGCTCCAGTTTCTGCAGGACCCCTCCCCCACCAGAAAATCCTGTATGTCCAAATGGAAGCAATTTTCTGTCTGAACTTCAAAAGGTCATATCTGTTTCTCCTTTTTTTCAGTTTTTCATAGAGTCAGAGTATCTCTTCATACTAATCCTTCTTTTATGCCCAAGGTGGTCAGTGAGTTGGCCCTTAATCAATCTGTCAGTCTTCCTTCCTTTTTTCCTTCTCTACAGTCTGCCAGTGAGAAGGTTCTTCACATCTTGGATTTGCATAGAAGGCTCAGATATTGTTTAGATAAAACTAAAGTTTTATTTGCAGATTTGAGCAACTTTTTTTTCCTTTCATCCGGGGCTTTTGGTTTGGCTCTTTCTAAGCAAACTATATCCTCCTGGATTTCTAAGGTCATTTTTTGTGTGTTTTCTTTGGCACATGTCACTGGAGAGTTGCCTCCTCTAGTGCATTTTTCAAAGGTCTGGATACCAATTCCATCTTTGAGGCTGCCACTTGGTCCTTTGTTCATTCTTTCACTACGAATTACAAGTTGGATGTTGTTTTCAGGGCCAGAGCAGGCTTTCCCAGAGCTATTATGCATGGGTTTGTAGAGGGTGCCTTCCTCCTCCCAGGCTTCATCTCAAGTTCTTGTATTCTTCCTTGGGTGAAAAATACTGCAACTGTGATATGGAAGGACAAAGCACAGTTATGTAAAATCTTACCATAACAGAAGATGTCCTTCTCTTCACTGTTGCAGTATTCACCCCATTCCCTCCTTCTCCCTCTGTCCTGTCTCTTGCCCTTTGTTCTGTTTCCCTTCTGGCAGAGGGTCCCTGCTTTCTTTTACGTTCTGGGTGCACATGTTCTTCTTTGTCCCTGAGGGCATTTTGCTCCTTGTGGAGATTTTTCAGTTTTGATAGTTTGCCTCCATAAATCCCTTTTATGCCCTGCATCTTGCACATGGAACACGCATGTAATCTATAGGGCCTGTAAGAGCTGAAGGCTTTGGTATACTGACTGGACAGTAGGCTAACCTTGGCAGGAGATCCTTTAGGTGAAGATTACTGCAACAGTGAGGAGAAGGACATCTTCTCAGACAAGCAATAGTAATGGTTTAGAATTTAAAACAATCTACATGAAGCTGCAGTTGAAGGGATTTAATTTCTCTTGGTAATACAGCCACTGTAGTTTTCTTCCAACATGCTGGTCCTATTTCTCCCCTTTAAAACAGTGTGAAATAAAACTTTCCAAAACTTTATCTCTTTCTTCCCTTTTAATTTCCAAACATCTACATGAATGCCGCTTGTTCCAGGAGACTTACTTGTTGATTGTACATAATCATTTTACCTCATCCCTGTCTATCTTGGCTATTAATTGTGAACCTCATCTTCCACTAACCTTTCCATAATTAAGTCTTCCATGAATATTTCCTTTCTGCCTTTTCTTGGTTTCCACATTCCTGTGTTTTTACAAATTTTCATAAAATTTTCACAATCTCTCTAATACCTTCATATGACCTCTGGCTGTTTCCTTGTTATAGTACAAGTTTGGTGACAGCCCTTATCTGTTGCTTAAGTTGCTTGCTAATAGTTTTATGTTCTAGAGTTGTCAGAAATAGTTGCTTAACAGTAACTTTTCTAAACTCGTGCATTTATCCAAATACTCGCTTATTTTTCCTTAGGCACTTTGCATCTTCTCCTTCTCTTCTGTGAGATTGCCCTTATTCTGCCATACTTTAACCTTTGTCAACCCTTCTAAGTAATTATTATTACTTTCCCTTATCTGTCTCTTATTCCCACCATGTTTTTATTCCAGTCATTAGCTATCCCTTCTGAAGAAGTTTCTGAACCCTAATAACTCTCACATCATCTCAGTTACCCATTCCTTAAACTCCTGTTTTTGACAGGTAATTAGGAAAGTGCCAGTGTCTCGTTTTACTTCATTACTATGCATCTGTCTTAGTTTTTATTGATGCATGATCTGAAATAGTTTTCAGATGTGTGTTAAAGCTTTCAATTAAATACGCGTGTTCCTATGAAATGTAAATTCTGTTCAGTCTAGCTCAGTTACTGTACATTGGGTAATAATATGCAGATTCTGTCCGAGTTCCTGTTACTGAAATTGCATCTTTGGTACCAAATGTTCTCATATGTAGTTTTCAGTAACATGTCCCCTCTTCTTATATTTTCCATTATAGGGCCACTTGATACATCTTCACTATTGCAAAAAAAAAAAAAAAGCTTCCAGTCCTCCCAGTAAATAGTTCTCCCTGTTAAAAGCTGATTATTTCTCCCAAAATTCACTTAAGTGCCATGACAGCAGTTTTAGGTGGAGTACAAATACATGTCAGCTCCTTCCCTGTCAATAACCCTTGTATCACCACAACTATATCATTATTGTCTTTCCCCCTATTATACCACAATTGGCGCTCCTATAGAAATCTGTATTATTTTTACTTTCCTTTGTCCCTGACAGTCTGCTGAATGTTCACCCTGAAATCCTTTTTATTAACGCATGCTTATTTTTGTATCCAGATATGTCTCCTGCAGCATTGCTGTTTGTACCTTTGCTTTTTGCCTATAATCTATAAGACTATTTACATTCCATGATAATATGGACACAGTCACCCTTATGATGTAAAGCTGTTACTCCCACCTATTATACATGACTGTTCTTTTTGTATATTACCATCTTTTAGGTTATGTGCACACATTGATGTTTGGCAGGCTCAACTACAATGTAGTTGCTTCTGCTCATCTCCATTTGAACCCAAGTGAATTTTTTTCAAGGTGTTTTGCTTTAGTGAGAATGCTCAAACAATTAAATGGATATTCGGAACCCCATCCTCTTTGGACTTGCAACAAACACATAAAGCTATGTACATCTTCACAAAACTGAATTTACCCTCCAGATAGGAGCAGTTCCCCAAATTAATTGCTGCACTCACAAGCATCATCAGTTATTAAATTAAGGCTACCCATGATTGCCAAGTTTAAAGGGGGCATTCATAAAATCCTTGATGACTGGCAGGAGGGGCAAGATTGTTGTCAACTTTGTTTTTCATTTCTCAGATTGAAGGAGAAGTTAAAAATGGGGAAAAGTTAGCATTGCTTCATCTAGAACTACTTATGGTCATAAAGGCTGTTATGATTGTTTCTTTGTAAGGCGTGAACAGGGAAGACAGGACAGATAGAAAATGAGGAAGACAGAACACAAGGGGCACACAAGGAAGACTTCAAGACAGTTGTGCTGCAGAAGGTGAGAGAGGAGGGGGTACTATATGTTTGTTATATGAGATAGACCCCACTCTATTTGTCAATTGTTTTTGTATATCAGAGGAAAGTTTGGAAGGACGTAGGGAAGAGGGTATAACAAAAGAGGATTAGGAAATGAGGGAGGTGAGATGTTAATGCAGTTGTCTGCCTAGTCTGGAGGACCTCAGATGTTTCCACTGCCTGATGGACCTGCAGTGAAATACCCTGATGACTTGGGGGAGGAGGTCTCCAGTGTCTTGGTGGCTGAGGCCAGCAAGGGTAGAGAGTCTTGCACCCGCTGAAAAAGGTCCTGTATGGGCTGAAGGTGCCTCCTCACTGTCTGCTCAACAATATTCTTGACCCAGGTCCCAAAGCTCAGGCCTTTGGTGGCTTTCCAGGCTATGCCAAACCAAGGTGCCTGCAGGACCAATGCCAGGACCCCATCCCTGTGAGTACATTCCTGAACAGGCAGCCGCTGGAGTCTCTGACATGTGGAAAGAGGAACTTAAAAGGAAAAGAAAGAAAACAATACATAATTAAAATAAAAGCATAAGAGAGAGAGAGGACAGGAAAGAGACATAAACTGGAGACATAAACATACTCATAATTTAGTGTTATGCCAGTTTATATTTATTTAAAGTGCCTACTAAACATTTAATAAATGAGTATACTACAGGAAATGTTACTACATTTTTACACTGAAAAATAATTCTAAATGGTACATGGGTATTAAAGCATTTCTTCTCTATTATTTATCTGTCTACCCCTGTTGGCCTCAACCACCAAGACACTGCAGAACTCTTTACCCCTTTTTAAGTGCGACCTAGATAACTGGATGGGAAATGGAAAATACATCCCTGGGATTCCACCCATTTCCATGCTAGATAGGGGCATTGGGTGCTGATTTGTCTACACATGGGCTAAACTCTTAGCTAGGCTTATAAGGGCCTCAGGGCCAATAGCCTAGTAACTTCCTATGATCCCTAAAAATGAAAGTAGTCTTCTGTCCTTTTTATTTAGTTACTTATTGCAACAGAATGGAACAGAGAGAATACACTGCTTTCATTAAAAGTAATATTTTTTCCATACTCATGAGCCTGGTAAGCCATCTTTGAGACTGCTCACAGCTGTAAGCAGTCTCCTCTTCAGCTACAGAAAGGACAACAAAAGGGATTCATAGTTCACTTGTCATATATCTGTGTGGATATCTGTGTAATGCAGTTTTTTTCCTTTAATCAGGCATTATGTAGTGGATGCAATCATTAAATAAACAGCATAATAGGCTTTGATACAGTACATGCAAATTGCTACCAGTAGTGACTGATCTCTGTGTATTTACTGATTGCTTTTTATTTAATATTGCTACTTTATTTTGCTTTCTACAACCACATGTTGTAGTATACAATACTTTCCTGTGCTTTGATACATTTACTGTCTCCATATTGTCGGGTGGGGTGGAGTAAAGGTTACCAAATTCTGCATTTCTATTACTGGCAAATTTATTTTTTAAAGGCTTCCAAGTTTTAAAAGAAACTATCTTAACTGTGTAATTTGCACCTTGCTTTGCAGAGATCTGTTTCCTTGACTTAATAGCAGCAAAAGTAGTTGTTCTTACTTGGTACTAAAATGATTTGAGTGTTTCACCCTGCAAGAACGTTTACAGTGGTCATTCAGTTGCTGGTTTGCCCCCACCTCCACTCTGCCTAGGGTGTGGTGGCTAGCTCTGATCAGCCATCTTCAATATGTATCAGCAGCTCTGGAAATAACTGGCACAATGTTCTAAAACATAAATTTCTTGTATCTCTATTTCATTACATGCAGTGGCAGCTCATGATAGCGGACTGCAGCCCCCCCCCCCCCCCAGCTGTGAACCACTATGGTACAGTCCTACAGATCCACAGATCCTCCATACAAAGTGAATCCATACTGCTGCCTTTCCAGTCCGGATTCAGGAAGAAGGAAGCAGACTGCTGATTCCCCAGAAGTCTATGCGGGCTAACCGCATAGACTGGAAGGGGATCGGACTGCAGAGTCAGCAGTCTTGGAACAAGCCAGCTGGAAACTGGAAGTGTGCATTCCGCTCGCAAATGCAGGATTATGTCTGCTATGGGTTCATTCTCGGGATGAAGAAGGTATTAGTGCTGTGGGTTTAGAGACTCAGTCAGGATGGATTAGCTATTAAGATCAGTGCTGAATGCAGGAGAAAGCATACTGAAGGTACTATAGCTGTGTTACGGACTTTGCAGGATTAATTGCTGTTTTACTGCTGCGGGTTTAGAAACTCAGTCAGGATGGAGTAGCTGTTACAGTGCGAAAGCAGGATTAGCTGGTTTACAGAAGGGGTGTGCATGTCTGTGTCTGTGCGTGTCTGTGTGTGTCTGTAAGTAATGCCCCAGCTTGGGTATACCAGTGGCTAAAGACAGGCTTGAACCCTGTATCTGTAATGCAGGTAACAAGAGCCTGAATTCCCTACCCACCACAATTTCTGAAAGTTTTGCAGATTTTTGCCTCATATTTTGTTCTTTTCCCCTGTAAAAATCTGTGCTTTCTGAGTTTTTAATTCATTAAACAGTTGATGGTGCAGTGGTAGCAGTTGCCTCACAGCTAGAGGTTCTCTGGTTTGATTCTTGGCTGGGGTGCCTTCTGTGTCGAGTCTGCATGTCCTCCCTGTGTTTGTGTGGGTTTGCTCTGGTGTCCTCCCATGTTACAAATACATCTGTCTGTAGTATTTCTCCCTGGGCTTCTCCTGAAAATTGGCTTTTGTTCCAAGTCAGACGTTTCTGGTTAAAAGATATTAAATAAAATTGACAGGCATTTGAATTTCAGACTTCATATTCTTCAGAAAGTACATAGTAAAACAAAACCTTTTATTCTAGCAATTTTCTAAGTTTAAAAGATGAATATTTGAAATTTGTCCCTATTTTTGGGACTGTATTCCCCCATTATTGGCTTCGTCCAGCATTTTTGTGCTAAGGTTGACAGCTATGGTGAGAACTGAATTCACTGAATATGTTTGAGGGCTGTATTCCCCCATTATTGGCTTCGTTCAGGTTTTTAGTGCTAAGGTTGAGAGCTGAGGTGAGAACTGAATTCACCAAATGGTAGCCATTTGAGTTTCAGTCTTCCTGTCTTTCACAAAACAGCTGATTTGGCATAGTGGTATGTTGCTCTGACTATTTTGCACAGGGTCCTGGCCTGGGTTCAAGACTTGGCAGTGAAATGCATGGTGGTAACACGCATTTTATTCTAGCAACTTTCCAAGATTATACAAGCAATGTTTAAAATGTGTCCCTGGCTTTTGTCCCTCCCCAATACATTTTGGCTTTTTCCAGATTTCTTGTGCTGCAAAGTTGAGACATACAGCTGAGTGTCAAGTAGATTTTACAAGGAGCTGAGGGGTGCAGGAGAAGAGAAGTTTAGTGCTGCTTATGCTGAGACTGCTTGCATTGTTAATATCACAACAGGTAGGGTACTTACTTTTGATGCAGAAGGCTGTGGGTTCTACTCTCACAGTATGTAGATGCATTGCTGATATTGTACTGTGTTGTAAACGGGGTGGATGCTGCCGTCTTGGTAATGTCCTCTTTGGTGAAGATACCTAGTAACTATGAACCCATCCATTATTTGCCATCCGTTCCCTATTGCAATATTACTAGCTTATCATTTTTTTTAATATAATATAGGCAATTTATTCCTCAAGGGCAACAGGCACTTTATTTGTAGATGAAACAATAAAATATAAAGTTCTTTGCTAGCAGCAACCTCTTCATTAGTTACAGATCTTTTTAATGTGGAATTACTTAGATGACTTTTACTTCTGCAGAGATTGTGCATTTTTACTGATACTGGTGGATTGTAGAAGAGTAGACTTTTATGATGGAGATGGAAATGTTCTTAATTGGGCAGTATTGTCATTATTGGTGCATGCATTTTGTTTCATTGTTTACTAGAAAAATGTTCAAAACAATACATTTAAAACACCCTCTAACAACTGTAATTATACAAGGAATATAATTTAATGCAATCAAGAAGGTGCATCATAGAACACATGTATGTTTTGTGTGCAAGGGGCCTATCATTTGAAAATAGCCCAAAGTTAATCTTTATCTGCCACTAGTCAAATCTATTTTCTTTGAATGTGGGTTTCAGTGCTATTTCAAGGGTAGGGAAGTTTTAATGCTAAGTCTGTTTTCATTGTGAGACCGCATTGCTTTGTTTAGCAGCTGTCTTAGTGTTTGTGTTGTAAAATGCAAAATAAACCTTTCAAATGAAGTCCAAATCATCCTAGATGTAAAGCAGTATGCACATTAGTGTTTATGGTAAATGGGGTGAAATAGCCAAGTAATGGTTCATTGGAATGGCTGCAGGGGGGAGGCTCCATTCAGCCATGATTTTAAGGGGGAAGTGCAGCAAACTCAGACAGCCCTGGCTGAACTACACCTCTCAACTGTCCAGATTTTCATAAAATGAATAGATTTTTGCTTATTTCTGGTTTGTTCCTCATAAAATTTGTGGTTTTCTGACAAATCATTTATGAATTAAGTCAGTAAATGACAGACAGAGTTTCAGACTTCATAACCTTCAGAAAAATGTATGCAAGACCTGCTATTCCATCACCTGTCTCACTTTATACAAGAGCAATTTTTAGTACTATGTATATGTTCCCCCAATATATTTGGCCTTGTCCAGATTTCCTGCATTAACAGGTTGAGAGGTACGTGCAAATAAATTGCTTTATAGAATTAGGCATATCCAAACCTCTCAACTGTCCCCAAGTTTGACTCAAAATGTTGCTCTTCCCCTAATAATCCCTCCACAAAATGACAATTTTGGAAGAAAATGTGGAGGGTTTACAATTAATAAATAACTGTAATAATCAGAGTTATAGATTACTTTTATTTCAGAAATGCATATAGATTCTTTTATTTTGTCAGCTGCTCAAGTTAGCAGTACTAATATTAAAAAAGTGTCCCTTCTTTGACCGATTCCCAGCTGTATTGTGTGACTACTTTATATTTTTGCATCACATTTGTGGTCCATTTTTCATAAAATTGTGTTTTTTTGGCATATTAGTGGGAAATCATTAAAGGCTGAAGTTAGAAAATAATGACAGACATGAGTTTCAGATTTCATACCCTTCAGAAAATTCATACTAATGCAAGACCTGCTATTCTATTATATTTCTAGGTTTATAAGAGCAATATTTAAAAATTGTCCTTATTTTTGGGCCTTTGCCCCACTTTTATGTATGGCTTTGTCCAGATTTCTTGCTCTGAGGTTGGGAGGTATGACAAATGTGTCAGGGCCATCACAGTCAGCCAGAGACATTTCAAATTGTGACATACTTGTTGCACCCCACTCCCCCATGTAGTGACTCTGGATGTGTCCAAGCAAGGCAAGGAGCAGTTATGTAGTGTAAATGTGCAGAGTATACACCCCGTCCAAGGTACACAAGTACTACAGTGGCTTTTCATCTGTCCTTGATTTTGCAGAATGTTCTGGTTTTGGTCATATTTTTATACTGTTGATTTATGCTTATTATTATTCAGAAAGTGCCTGTTGCTCTGTGTTTAAGTAGCAATGCTTTAATGACCATCAGGTAAGCTGGTCTGAGATTGTAAGATGCAAGTAAGCTTTAATAAGCATACTGTTAAAGAGCTGCCAACATTGAAAGCCTTTCTGTTGTTGCCATGCAGAGAATACTTGCTTAACTAGATAATGTATAAGCCTTGGGTATTGAAATGCATATGACCGTATGTGTAATAAAGGACAGGATTACATTATTTTAAGAAGCTCATTACATTTGTTGGAGACTTGCAGTCATCTTTGCAGGCTTTACCTGTAAACTAAACAGAACACCAATCTATCATGTGTGGTCCATAATCTGTGCAGTAATCCCTTTAAGCAATGTATCTTGAGCTTGCTGTTCATCGTGTTTCACAGTTGCAGTCATTACATTTGGGTTATCCTGCTGGCAGGCTACCCGCAGTCGGCCTGAATTCCAAAATCTTGGTCCGGCGTTGGTTGCTGTCGCCTATTCCCTGACATCAGTATGCCAGGGGTATAAAAGATGCAGCCGACGCCATTTTCTTCAGTCTTTCTTGCCGCACGGTGCCCGAAGCAAAAGCAGTTCACAAGTGCCGGTCGGCCGACTCCTGAGATTTTCAAAGACGAATTTCAGATCTGAAGTCTTCATTAAAGCTAAGTACCCCGTTGGGGAAACTTTTTTCTTGCTCCAGACCGATGTCAGAAAAAGTTAACAATTGTATTTCTTGTGGGAAGCGAATACCTCCTAAGGATTTTCATTCTTACTGTATTCCTTGCCTAGGCTCTGATCACAACGTTGCTAGCTGTTGGTTTTGCACTAGATTTAACCAACGCACTATTAAGCGTCAGTACGATTTTGCCTTTCATTAATTTGGCCGAAGATTCAATTATATAATACCGTCGGAACAGCCGACGATTGGAGTTTACAAAAAGCGCAAGGAAAAAGAAAAGGACAGGCATCCGAGGTCCAAAACCGATGACGAGGCTACCGCTAAGCCAGTCGCCGGTTCGCTGGTTCTCAGTGAGGCGCTTTCGCAGCCCCTGACGACCGCTGCCTCAGAGCCACAGGCCGATGTTCATCGTGTTACCCTGCTGCAGTCATCACACTTAGGTTATCCTGTTGTCAGGCGGTCCCGCAGTCGGACGGAATTCCAAAGTCTTGGTCTGGCGTCGGTTGCTGTCGCTTCTTCCCTGACATCATTGCGCCAGGGGTATATATAATGCATCCGACGCCATCTTCTTCAGTCTTTCTTGCCACGCGGTGCCCGAAGCAGAAGCAGTTCGCAAGTGCCGGTCGGCCGACTCCTGAGATTTTCGAACTCAAATTTCAGACCGAAGTCTTCACTAAAGCTAAGTACCCCGTTGGGGAAACTTTTCTTGCCTCAGACCGATGTCAGAAAAAGTTAACAATTGTATTTCTTGTGGGAAGCAAATACCTCATAAGGGTTTTCATTCTTACTGCATACCTTGCCTAGGCCCAGACCACGACGTCACTAGTTGTCATTTTTGTGCTAGGTTTAATAAACGTACTATAAAAAGACGCTTTGATTTCGCACAACACTACTTCGGTAGAAAATTTAACTAGACTATGCCGTCGGAGCAACCGACTACCGGCGTGCACAAAAAATGCAAGGATAAGGACAGGCAGCCTAGACCCAAACCAGACTCTGTGGCCTCGGCTGGTCCGGTCTCCGGTTCACCGGTCTTCAGTGAGGCTCCGACGCAGCCCCTGACTACCGCAGATCTGGAACCCAAGACCGCTTCGGAACTTTTGGCGGAAAGTACCAGGCCGACGCAGCCATTATGTTCAGCCCCTACCGACGACACTGCTGAAAAAGATTGTGCTGCAGAAACACCTTCAGTTTCTGAAGGCGTCTTCAGACCGACGACGCTCACCATTAAAACGTATCCTAAGAAGACTCCTATTAAACCTAAAAAGACTGCACTTCAGTCCCCTGTTCAAGGCCCCATGCCTAAGAAACATATGATCAAAATGGCTGAAGATTTGATCTCTTTAATCAGGGGTTCCCAACCCCCTCCTGACAAAAGGCCTAGACAAGAGGAAGATTATGCATCCTCTGAACAAGTGTCTATTTTCTCAGGCTCCTCAGAGGACCAAGATTACTCCTTCTCCCCTTATGAAGATTCTGATGCTGTGGATTCCATTCCCTCAGCTTCTCCCCCTGAAGACTACTCCTTTGGGGAAACTTTACACACTATGAGGGAACATTTTCACTGGGAAGGTCAGGACTACTCTGATTCAAAGAAAAGGCTTAGAGAATTTCTTTTACTCCCCCAGCACAGACCACTTGCCATCCCCCCAGTTTTAGACATTGTGGATGATGTTTACTTAGAATCCAGTTTGAACCCAGACTCTCTCTGCCTACTGCTCCGGCCAAACCTGACAGATACTATAGAGTGCCTGATTCCCACAAATGTCTTTACAAAAGTCCTGTTGCTGATCCAGAGACTATCTCCCAGGGTCCCAAAGGGGCTAAGGCTTCTATGGCTAAAAATCCTGTACCCTCTGAAAGGGACTCCAGAGCACTAGACAGGTGGGGGAAAATGGTTTACACCTCAGCCACTCTAGCTATGAGGTCACTAAATCGCCAGTTTCACATGCTAAAATATCAGTAATTTGTAATGTCTCAGTTAAAACAACAAATGAGCACACTCCCTCAACAGTCTGAATTGAAAGAAATGCAGAATCTGTTGCATGCAACTGAACAGGTGGGCAAACATACTTTACAATGTGGGTTTGATTCTTTGGAGGCTTCCTGCAGAGCAGCTATCACTGGGTCTGTTATACGCAGGCATGCTTGGTTAAAGGAACAAACTCTGCCTGATCATGTTAAAGCAAAACTTCTAGATGCTCCCTTACAGCAGGATGTTCTTTTTGGAGTTAAAGCAGAAGAAGTCTTAAAGAAAATGGAGGATAAGGCAAAATCTGTGCAGACAGTCAAAGATTTCCTACAGGTACAGTCCCCTCGCTTCAGCAGAAATTGGCCAACAACAAATTGGTCCTTTCCAGCTACTGACAGGCCACAGAGGGGTAAATACAGACGTCCAAGAGGCAGAGGACAGCCACAAGCCCAGTACAAACCTCGACAATGGGGCACTGCAGCACAGAAGGGAGGAAGAAGACAGGTCCCAAACTACCAGAAGGCAAACTCAATGACTTGCACCTCATCTGGCCAAGCAACACTCTCTTGGCAGCCCCCTTGGGAGGAAAACTCGCACTTTTTTCAGACAACTGGCACATTGTCACAAAGGACAAATGGGTCCTAGACATAATTTCACGAGGATACAGATTCCATTTTCTCACCTTGCCAATGAAAAGAGGAATGCCAAACTTGCCACAAAAGCAATGGGCAGAGGCACAAAGACAAATTACAGCTCTCATGGACATGAGAGCCATTCAACTGGTACCTACTCGAGAGCAAGGCCAAGGATTTTTCTCAAGACTCTTTCTAGTTCCCAGAAAGGACAATGCCTGGAGACCAATTCTGGACCTTTCAATTCTAAACACCTTCTTACAAGTACCCAAATTCAAGATGCTAACACTACAGCAGCTTCCTCCCATGTTGGGCAAGAAAGCATGGCTAGTAACGTTGGACCTCAAGGAGGCATACCTGCATGTCCCTATCAGACAAAGTTGCAGAAGATACCTCCATTTCATTGCAGGTTCAACCCATTACCAATTCTCTGCACTGCCCTTTGGCTTATCTACTGCACCCAGGGTCTTCACAAAATGCCTGGCACCAGTAATTGCATACTGCAGACAAAGAAGAATTCAAATATACCCATACCTGGATGACTGCCTCATCCAAGCAGAAAGCAAGGACATCCTCTTACAACATCTGGCTTTTGTAAAACATCTTCTAAGTTGCCTGGGGTACACAATAAACGAAAATAAATCAAAACTAGTACCCTCACAAAATATGACATTCCTGGGTGCCAGCTTGAATACAACGGCCCAGAAGGCTTATCTGACACCAGACAACTACAACTGACTCAATATTTCAAAACAATGGCAGTAAAGACCCAACTACCTGCAAGAAAAATTCTGCAGGCCTTGGGCTTCATGGCATCTTGCATACTACTAATACCATTTGCAAAGCTGCATATGAGGAAATTACAGTGGTACCTAAAAAGCGTATGGTCTCAACACAGCCACAGCTTGGACACCATGATATCTCTCATTCCCTGCCTACAACAGGAGTTTCTATGGTGGTCACTGGTATGTCACCTCAACAAGGGTCAGCCTTTCACCTTGCCCCCAACCAGGCAAACTATGACAACAGATGCATCGGACTACGCCTGGGGGGCACACATGGCAGGACAGTGCGTTCAAGGCGTATGGTCTGCAGATCAAAGGAATCTGCACATCAATCAAAAAGAGATGCTAGCTGTACAGAATGCTCTGACAGCCTTCAAGAATCTATTACATCCAGGACAACTTACAATAAGGACGGACAACACCACAGTAATGTGGTACATAAACAAACAAGGGGGTACACACTCCTACCCTCTATGCAGGCAAGCAATGACCTTGTGGAACACCGCTCTGGCTTACCAAGTTCACTTACAAGCTCAATTCCTGCCAGGACAAAAGAACACATTGGCAGACGACCTCAGCAGAAACATCATGGATCCCCACGAGTGGAAACTGGATCCACAAGTATTTGCAATGATAACTCAAAAATGGGGCCTTCCAGACATAGACCTGTTTGCCAGTCCTCAAAACTATCAACTAACAAAATTTTGTACAAGGATACTTCACCATCAAGCTTGGAAAGTGGACGCACTTTCATTCAGCTGGAAACACCTGACAGTATATGCCTTTCCTCCATTGCCTCTCCTCACAAAGGTGCTTCTGAAAGTCAGAAAGGAGAGACCACGACTGATACTCATAGCCCCAGACTGGCCACGCCAGCACTGGTACCCACTATTGAGGAATATGGCCCAGGGCCCACCTTGGATTTTACCACAAACTGCCCATTTGCTCACACAGCAAAACAATCAGATTCTTCACAGCCAGCTAAGAACCTTAAATCTGGCTGCATTTAAAATCACCTAAACATCCAGCCAGCTCCTCTTTCCCAAGCAGTTATGGATGTTATTCTGGAAGCTAGGAGGCCCAGCACCAGGAAGGCCTTTGCGGACAAATGGAAAAGGTTTTGTGCTTGGAACCAAACTAAAGGCCAAAACACACTTCAGCCTCACCTGCCTCAGATTCTACAGTATTTAACTGAGATGTTGCACAAAGGACTTTCTTTTTCTTCCATTAAAATCCATGCATCAGCTATTTCAGCCCACTACAACACAGAACCACCCTTATTTTCACATCCACTTCTAAGGCAGTTCCTCAGAGGGGCAAAAAACATTAGGCCCCCCAGGAGAGCACCTACACCAACATGGGACCTCAATTTTGTTCTGGAAAAACTTACTCTACCTCCCTTTGAACCACCTTTCTCTGCAGATCTACAGTTCCTATCATGGAAGACTGCCCTGCTGCTAGCAATAACTTCAGCTAGAAGAGTCTCAGAGCTGCAGGCACTAATGGCAGTGGAACCTTTCCTCGTTTTTTATCAAGACAGAGTTTCTCTACGAACTAATCCTTCCTTCACGCCTAATGTGGTTTCCAGTGTGTCTTTAAATCAAACCATTCACTTAACCACCTTCTTCCCAAACCCACAGAACAAAGGCGAAAGACTCCTGCATTCCTTGGACATTCACAGACAACTTCGCTACTACTTGGATAAGACTTTCAGAAAATCTGACCAGCTCTTTGTATCCTATGCTACAGCTTCACAAGGGAAGGCTATATCAAAACAAACCATTTCCAAATGGATAGGACATTGCATTCGTTTTTGCTATACCCGTTATGGAAAACCAGTTCCTGCTACCATTAGGCCCCACTCTACCAGGGCAACAGCTACATCTACAGCCTTCCTCAGGGGGTACCAACCAAGGAGATTTTGTAAGCTGCAACTTGGAGTTCAGTACACACTTTTACCAAACACTATCACTTACCACTTTACTCTAAGACTAGGGCTGGCTTCGCCACTGCAGTTCTGCAGGGCCTTGTATCCTTCTCTAATCCTCTAGAACTCCTCCACCCATCCATAGCTTTGGGATTCTACCCAAGTGTGATGACTGCAGCAGGGTAACACGATGAACATAGTACAGTTTTGTACCTACCATAAATGTAGATGTTCGAGTGTACACCCTGCTGCAGTCCAGGTTACCCTCTCTCCATCCCCTCTGATCTAACTGGCTAAATCTATACAATTCCTTCCTGATGTATTTGCTTATTGCTGGAGCGATTTTGTGCAAAAAATTACTTTATTTGGTATTAATTACTGACCACCTTTTTGGGGGCACCTGACATCTGGGGCAAGAAAAACTGAAGAAGATGGCGTTGGATGCATTATATATACCCCTGGCGCACTGACGTCAGGGAAGAAGCAACAGCAACCGACGCCGGACCAAGACTTTGGAATTCCGGCCGACTGCGGGACTGCCTGACGACAGGATAACCCAAGTGTGATGACTGCAGCAGGGTGTACACTCAAACATCTACATTTATGGTAGGTACAAAACTGTACTTTGCCAACTCCCACGTGGAGCCAACTAGGCCTCTGGACACTCAAGGTATTGGACACTTGGAAACTATCCCCTCAGATGGGTCCAGAGCTGCTGAGCAGGCATCGGCTTCTGAGGGTGTTTTCAGGCCTACACAGTTATATGTTAAGCCAACCTCAGCTTCAAAGGCAAAGACTAAAGCAGCTGTAAAGACAAAGAAACAAGTACAGCATTCTCCTGGACAGACTTCCATGCCTAAAAAATAGATGCTCAAAATGGCCGAAGACCTAATTACCTTGATCAGGGGTTCCCATCCCCCTCCTGATAAGAGGCCTAGGCAAGAGACCAGAATATGAATCTTCAGATCAGGTTTCCATTTCTTCTGACTCCTCCTCTGAACAGGAATACTCTCTTCCTCCCTATGAGGATTCTGATGCTGAAGAATCTATCCCTTCAGCCTCTCCTCCTGAGGATTATTCTTTTGAGGAAACCCTGTATACCATGAGGGAGCACTTCCACTGGGAGAGCCAAGACTACTCTGAATCAAAGAAAAGGATTAGAGATTTTCTTTTACTACCTCAGCACAGGCCTCTTGCTATTTCCCCTGTGTTAGACATTGTGGATGATGTATTTTCAGAGTCCGGCCTTTCGTCTGACTCTTTACCCCCTGCCCCTGTTAAACCAGACAGATACTACAGGGTTCCGGATTCACATCAATTTCTTTATAAAAACCCTGCTGCTGACCCAGAAACCATTTCTCAGGGTCACAAAGGGGTCAAGGCTTCCACTGCAAAAAACCCTATTCCCTCTGATAGGGATTCAAGAGCACTAGACAGATGGGGGGGGGGAAGGTTTACACTTCTGCTACTTTGGCTGTGAGGGCTTTAAACTGTCAATTTCATATGCTTAAATATCAGCAATACTTAATGTCACTGCTTAAACAGAAAATGTTGACTAATTCTGATTGTGCAGAAAATAAAGAAATGCAGGCTTTATTGCATGCAACTGAACAAGTGGGAAAGCATACATTGCAATGTGGTTTTGATTCTCTGGAGGCCTCTTGCAGGGCCGCAGTTACGAGTTCTGTCATTAGGAGGCATGCTTGGTTAAAGGAACAGAATCTGCCTGATCATGTTAAAGCAAAATTATTAGATGCTCCATTACAGCATGATACTTTATTTGGTGTTACAGCAAAGGAGGTGTTGAAGAAAATGGAGGACAAAGCGAAATCTATGCAAACAGTAAAGGATTTCATACAGGTACAGCCACCCAGATTTAGCAGGAACTGGTCTACAAAGAATTGGTCCTTTCCAGTGTCACACAGGCCACAAAGAGGCAGGTACAGACGTCCCAGAGGCAGATCCCAGCCTCAGGGCTCATACAGGCCTAAACAGTGGGGCGCTTCTACCTCCAAAAGCGGAGAAGACAAATCACAGCCATACAGGAAACAATCCCAATGACTTTCCTCTGCCAGTGCCAAGCACTTATCCTTTGGCAGCCCCCTTGGGGGGAAACTAGCACTTTTTTCTCAGAATTGGCACAGGATCACCCAGGACAAATGGGTCTTGAATATAGTGTCCCAGGGCTACAGGTCCCACTTTCACGCCCTGCCAAGGGCAAAAGGTATGCCAGACCTGCCACACAATCCATGGGCAGAGGCGCAAAAACAAGTTTCATCCCTCATGGACATGAGGGTCATTCAGCAAGTACCACAGCAAGAGCAGGGACAAGGATTTTACTCAAGACTTTTCTTGGTACCCAGAAAGGACAAAGCCTGGAGACCAATACTGGACCTGTCTATTGTAAATACTTTTCTTGGATGTTCCAAAATTCAAAATGTTGACTCTGCAGCAGCTTCTGCCCATGCTGGGTAAGAAGGCTTGGCTTGCAACTTTGGACCTAAAAGAGGCATACCTGCATGTACCAATCAGACAATCTTGCAGAAGATACCTCAGATTCATAGCTGGCTCAATGCACTACCAATTCTCTGCACTGGCCTCTGGCTTATCTACTGCGCCCAAGGTCTTCACAAAATGCCTGGCACCAGTAATTGCATTTTGCAGACAAAGAGGAATTCAAATATATCCTTACTTGGATGACTGCCTTATTCAAGCAGAGAACAAGGACATTCTACTAAAACATCTGGCGTTTGTAAAAAGATTACTAATTTGCCTAGGGTACACAGTAAACGAAAATAAATCAAAACTAGTACCCTCTCAGGAGATAATATTCTTGGGTGCAAGCTTAAATACAATAGCCCAGATGGCTTATCTCACGCCAGACAAACAAAGGCAACTGACTTCTTACTTCAAAATGTTGGCAACAAAGACCCAGTTATCTGCAAGAAAAATTCTGCAGGCTTTGGGCTTCATGGCATCCTGCATTCTAATTCCATATGCCAGACTGCTTATGAGGAAACTACAATGGTATCTAAAAAGTGTTTGGACTCAACAATGCCACAGCCTGGAAACATTAATTACCATCCTTCCTTGCCTGCAACAGGAGTTTCGATGGTGGGCACAGGCCTGTCACCACAACAAGGGACAGCAATTCAACCAACCCACAGCCAGACCGTCAATAACAGATGCATCAGATTATGCCTGGGGGCCCACATGGCAAGAAAATGTATTCAGGGCACATGGCCCACAAGCCAAAGGCATCTTCATATCAATCAAAAAGAGATGCTAGCTGTTCAGAATGCCCTGACAGCTTTCAAGGATAGTACAGTTGTGTACCTACCATAAATGTAGATGTTCGAATGTATTCACTGTTGCAGTCATTACACTTGGGTTATCCTGTTGGCAGGCTACCCGCAGTCGGCCTGAATTCCAAAGTCCTGGTCTGGCGTCGGTTGCTGTCGCCTCTTCCCTGACGTCAGTGCGCCAGGGGTATAAAAGATGCAGCCGACGCCATTTTCTTCAGTTTTTCTTGCCCCAGATGTCAGGTACCCCCAAAAGGGTAGGCTGTAAAAATTATGATAATAAAAAAGCATGCATATAACCTTCATCTACAAGCAGATATACACCACATAGGTCGTATAGAATAGAGAGGTACAGATAAGTCCCAACAAAGAAAAAAGGGAGGATGCTGGGAGGGTAACCTGGACTGCAACAGTGAATACACTCGAACATCTACATTTATGGTAGGTACACAATTGTACTATGTTCATCGTGTTTCACTGTTGCAGTCATTTCACTTGGGTTGAATCCCAAAGCTGAGGTTGGGTGGCTGGGACTAAATAGAGTTTGGAGTGGCTATGAGGCCCTGCAGAACTGCAGTGGCAAAGCCTGCTCTGGATTTAGAGTAGAGAGGTAAATGGTAGTGCTTTGTAAAGGTGTGCACTGAAGTCCAAGTTGCAGCCTCCAAAATATCCTTGGTTGGTACTCCTCTGAGGAAGGCTGCTGAAGTGGCTGCTGCTGTGATAGAATGTGGCCTAATGCCCTTGGGCACTGATTTGCCATGTTGAGAATAGCAGAAACGAATGCAGTGGCCTATCTCTTTTGAAATAGTCTGCTTTGAAATGGCTTTTCCTTGGGAACCTGCAGCATATGCCACTAAAAGTTGCTTAGTTTTTCTGAAGGCTTTAGTCTTGTCCAAGTAAAAGCATAGCTGTCTGTGTATGTCCAAAGTATGCAGACGTCTCTCCTCCTTATTCTGTGGGTTTGGATAAAAGGTAGGCAAATGTATGGTTTAGTTAAGAGCCATGCTGGACACTACCTTAGGCATAAATGTCGGGTTTGTCCATAGAGAAACCCTGTCCTGATGGAAAATAATAAAAAGTTCCACAGCCATTAGTGCCTGTAACTCTGAGACTCTTTTTGCTGAAGTTATTGTTAGGAGAAGAGCAGTTTTTCATGACAAGTATTTTATCTCTGCTGTATAGGCTGGTTCAAAAGGAGGCAGTGAGAGTTTTTCCAAGACAAAATTGAGGTCCCATGTAGGTATTGGAGCTCTCCTTGGAGGTCTTATGTTCCTGGCCCCTCTTTCTCAGTCTTAGCAGTGGATGAGAAAAAATAGGGGAGTCCGTATTGTAATGAGCTGAAATGGCAGAGGCATGGATCTTGATTGATGAGAAGGATAAGCCTTTGTCCAACATCTCAGTTAGGTATTGCAAAATCTGAGGAATATTAGGCTCAAGCAAGTCACTTCCCTGCGCTTGGTTCCAAGCACAGAAGCTCTTCCATTTTTCTGCATAAGATTTTCTGGCGCTGGGCCTCCTGGCCTCCAAAATAACATCCATAACTGCTTTAGAGAGAGGTGTGTTCTGCATGATTACATTATCCGCCATGCCGCCAGATTTAGGGTTTTGAGTTGGCTGTGCAAGATCTGATTGTTCTGTTGGGTCAGCAAATGAGGTATTAGAGGCAATGTCCAAGCTGGGCCTTGAGACAAGCTCTATAGGATTGGGTACTAGTGCTGGCGTGACCAGTCTGGGGCAATCAGTATAATTTTTGGCTTCTCTTGTCTGACCTTTAGGAGTACCTTGGAGAGGAGAGGCAGAGGAGGGAAGGCATATACTGTAAGGGCTTTCCAGCTGAATGAAAGGGCGTCCACTTTCCATGCTTGCTTGTGATAACTCCGAGTGCAGAATCTCTGTAGCTGGCAGTTGTGAAGGGAGGCAAATAGATCTATGTCTGGGCATCCCCATTTCCCTGTTATCATGTTGAAGATTTGTGGATCCAGTTTCCACTCGTGAGGATCCATGAGGTTTCTGCTTAGTTTGTCTGCAAAAGTATTTGTCTTTCCTGACAGGAATTGTGCTTGTAGATGTACTTGGTAAGTCAATGCTGTGTTCCACAAAGTCATAGCTTGCCTGCAGAGGGGGTAGGAATGTGTGCCCCCTTGCTTGTTTATGTACCACATGACTGTAGTATTGTCTGTCTTTATCAATAGTTGTCCTGGATGAAGTAGGTCCTTGAAGGCTGTCAGGGCATTTTGTACAGCTAACATCTCTTTTTGATTGATATGAAGATGCATTTGGTTTGTGGGCCATGTGCCCTGAATACATTTTCCTGCCATGTGTGCCCCCCAGGCATAATCTGATGCATCTGTTGTTAGTGTCTGCCTGGCAGTGGGTAAGGTGAATGGCTGTCCCTTGTTGTGGTGACAGGCCTGTGCCCACCATAGAAACTCCTGTTGCAGTCGGGGAATAAAAGTAATGACTCTTTCCAGGCTGTGGCAATGTTGAGTCCAAACACATTGTAGATACCATTGTAGATGTTCATCGTGTTACACTGCTGCAGTCATTACAGTTGGGTTATCCTGCCGTCAGGCAGTTCCCCAGTCGGCCTGAGTTCCAAAGTCTTGGTCCAGCGTTGGTTGCTGTCACCTCCTCCCTGACATCAGTGCGACAGGGGTATATAAGATGCAGCCGATGCCATTTTCTTCAGTCTTTCTTGCCGCACGGTGCCCGAAGCAAAAGCAGTTTGCAAGAGCCGGTCGGCCTACTCGAATCCAGAACCGAAGTCTTCTACAAAGCTAAGTACCCCGTTGGGGAAACTTTTTCTTGCCTCAGACCGATGTCAGTAAAAGTTAATAACTGTATTTCTTGTGGAAAGCAAATACCTCATAAGGATTTCCATTCTTATTGTATCCCATGCCTAGGCCCAGACCACTTCGTCACTGGTTGTCGGTTTTGTGCTAGGTTTAACAAGCGCACTACTAAACGTCGGTTTGATTTTGCCCGACATTATTTTGGCATAAAATTCAATTACATCATGCCATTGGAACTTCCAACGACCAGCATACATAAAAAGCACAAAGACAAGGATAGGCATCCTTGGCCCAAAACTGACGACGAAGCCTCTTCTAGGCCACTCGCCGGTTCTCCGGTTTTCAGCGAGGCGCCTTCGCAGCCCCTTCTTTAGAACCACTGGCCACCTCTGACTCCCATGTGGTGATGGCTGGGCCTTCAGACACACAAGATTTTCAGCCTACCAAAACTAACCTTACAGAGGGATCCGGAGTAGCTGAACAACCCGTAGCTTCAGAGGGTGTTTTCAGACCTACTCAGTTAAGCATTAAAACTTCTGCTAAGTCTAAACCTCCTTTAAAAACAAAGAAACAAATACAGCATTCTCCAGGACAGGCCTCCATGCCTAAGAAACAAATGCTCAAAATGGCCTAAGACCTAATCACTCTGATCAGGGGGTTCCATCCCCCTCCTGATAAAAGGCCTAGACAGGATGCAGACTATGACTCATCTGACCAGGTTTCCATCTCTTCAGTCTCATCCTCAGACCCAGGATACTCCTTACCCCCTTATGAGGATTCTGATGCTGAGGAATCAATTCCTTCAGCCTCTCCGCCTGAGGACTACTCCTTTGGGGAAACCTTACATACCATGAGGGAGCATTTCCATTGGGAAGGCCAGGATTACTCAGAATCCAAGAAAAGGCTCAGAGACTTCCTTTTATTACCTCAGCACAGACCCCTTGCTATTCCGCCAGTGTTAGATATTGTGGATGATGTGTATACTGAATACAGCGTAAATCCTGATTCTTTACCTCCAGGCCCAGTTAAGCCTGACAGATACTACAGAGTCCCTGACTCTCACAAATTTCTTTATAAAAGCCCTGTTGCTGACCCTGAAACTATTTCTCAGGGACCCAAAGGGGTTAAGGCCTCATCAGCAAAGAATCCAGTCCCCTCTGACAGAGATTCCAGAGCATTAGATAGATAGGGGAAGAAAGTATATACATCTGAAACTTTAGCGATGAGGGTCTTAAATTGCCAGTTTCACATGCTAAAATATCAACAATTTTTGATGTCTCAGTTGAAACAAAAATGCTTTCAGAATCAGATCCTCCTAATTTTAAGGAAATGCAGAATTTATTGCATGCAGCTGAACAAGTGGGAAAACATACTTTGCAATGTGGTTTTGATTCTTTAGAGGCCTCCTGTAGAGCAGCAGTTACAGGTTCTGTCATTAGAAGACATGCTTGGTTAAAAGAACATACGTTACCAGATCATGTTAAAGCAAAACTATTGGATGCACCTTTGCAGCAGGATGTGTTGTTTGGAGTTAAGGCAGAAGGTGTTAAAGAAAATGAAGGATAAGGCAAAATCTATGCAAACGGTGAAGGATTTCTTACAGGTTCAGCCTCCTCGATTTAGCAGAAATTGGCCGACAAAGAATTGGTCCTTTCCAGTTACAGACAGACCTCAAAGGGGCCGATACAGACATCCAAGAGGTAGAGGTCAACCACAAGGTCCTTACAGGCCTCAACAATGGGGTGCATCAGGCCAGAAAGAAGGGGAAGACAGGCCCCAACCATGTAAAAAAAACAGCCCCAATGACTTCCCACTACAGCTGCCACACAGTTCTCTCTTGGCAGCCCACTTGGGAGGAAAACTGGCACTTTTCTATCACAATTGACATATGATCACCAAAGACAAATGGGTTCTCAACATTGTATCTCAAGGTTACAGGTTCCACTTTCACACTCCGCCAAGGTTAAAAGGAATGCCAAATCTGCCTCCAAATCAATGGGCAGAGGCTCAAAAACAAATTACAGCACTCATGGACATGAGAGCTATTCAAAAGGTACCAGCACAGGAGCAAGGACAAGGATTTTACTCAAGACTCTTTCTGGTTCCCAGAAAGGACAAAGCCTGGAGGTCCATTCTGGATCTTTCTTCTCTAAACACTTACCTGGATGTTCCGAAATTCAAAATGTTGACACTACAGCAGCTTCTTCCCATGCTGGGCAAGAAAGCTTGGCTCATAGGTTCATAGGTTCATAGGTTCATACTAGGCTGGCTGCCGAGGGGCATACATACTAGCCCATATAGCCATGTGGCTTTTACCTTACTTTTTAATGTATGAGAACTATACCATTATTTTTGCTGTGCTCTTGTTGAGCAGTGACACTGAGGTAATCCCTGGGGTCTATCATCTGATCTCCATTCCATTGGTCAAGATTTCTCTTGAACAAGGCCTGTCTCAGGTGCTCTATACGAGTTTATTTCATTAGCATGGGAATATGGAATCTGATGAATATCCTGTCCCTCCAATAGCAATGCCATTAAGCCAGTTTAGTCTCACTCTGACGGATCTAGATTTTCTCTAGTGACTTGATTAAGCTTTTTGAGTTTGATTCGGCCCTTCATGGTTTTGCATGGTCTTTGTAAGTCAGGCAGGGCGGGCTGAATGAGCTGGTAAAAGAGAAGTGCAGGTTGGGCAGACGAGAGGCAGAGACCAGCACAGGACAGATGTTTGAGACTTGTTGCCTCTTTTGCTGCTGCAAGTTTGTGGCCTCTCCAGCTGCTGCCAGTGTCGGGTCAGATACATTCGTGTGGGGGCATTGGGTGATGAGGAGAGGGAGACTATGATTGACTATGGGAGACTGAGACCTCTGATGATCTAGGTGATCAAGATAGAATGTAGAGGTCTAACCTTGGACCTCAAGGAGGCATACCTGCATGTCCCTATCAGACAAAACTGCAGAAGATACCTCAGATTCACAGCTGGTTCAATGCACTACCAATTCTCTGCACTGCCCTTTGGCTTATCTACTGTGCCCAGGGTCTTCACAAAGTGCCTGGCACCAGTAATTGCATTTTGCAGACAGAAAGGAATTTAAATTTATCCGTACCTGGACGACTGCCTGATTCAAACAGAGAGCAAGGACATTCTTCTAAAGCATCTGGCATTTGTAAAAAGTTATTAAGTTGCCTAGGGTACACAGTAAACGAAAATAAATCAAAACTAGTGCCCTCACAAGAGATAATATTCCTGGGTGCCAGCTTGAATACAATGGCCCAGATGGCTTATCTCACGCCAGGCAAGCAAGGACAACTGACTCCATATTTTCAATTGATGGCAACAAGAACCCAACTCCCTGCAAGAAAAATTCTGCAGGCCTTGGGTTACATGGCATCTTGCATACTACTAATTCCATATGCCAGACTGCATACGAGGAAACTACAATGGTACCTAAAGAGTGTCTGGTCTCAACACTCTCAAAGTTTGGAAACAGTTATACCACTAATTCCTTGCCTTCAACAGGAGTTTTGATGGTGGGCTGAAGCTTGTCACCTCAACAAGGGACAGCCTTTCACTCAACCCACAGCCAGCAAACACTGACAACAGATGCATCGGATTACGCCTGGGGAGCACACATGGCAGGAAAATGTATTAAGGGCAAGTGGCCCACAGAACAAAGGCATCTTCACATCAATCAGAAAGAGATGCTAGCTGTATAAAATGTTCTTACAGCTTTCAAGGACCTTCTGCATCCAGGACAACTACTACTAAAGACAGACAACATCTCAGTTATGTGGTACATAAACAAGCAAGGAGGCACTCACTCTTATCCCCTCTGCAGACAAGCCATGACCTTGTGGAACACAGGTCTAACCTGTCAAGTTCATCTGCAAGCACAATTCCTGCCAGGAGAGAAAAACACACTGGCAGACGACTTAGCAGAAATATCATGGATCCCCACGAATGGGAATTGAATCCACAAATATTCAGAATGATAACACAAAAATGGTGGAGCACGGAAATAGATCTGTTTGCATCCCCCATGAACTGTCAGCTACAGAAATTCTGCACAAGGACTTACCATCCACATGCATGGAAAGTGGATGCTCTCTCATTCAGCTGGAAAAACCTACAAGTATATGCTTTCCCACCACTACCTCTCCTTCCAAAGGTAATCGTAAAAGCCAGGCAAGAAGAACCAAAGATGATCCTGATTGCCCCAGACTGGCCACGCCAGCACTGGTACCCAGTCTTAAAGAACTTAGCACAAGGACCACCCTGGACTTTGCCTCAAATCCCGCATCTTCTGACTCAGCACAACAATCAGATACTTCACAGCCAGCTAAAGACTTTAAACCTGGCTGCATAGAAGATTCCTTAGTCAACCAAGCAATGCCTCTCTCCAAAGCTGTTATGGATGTCATTCTGGAGGCCAGAAGGCCTAGTACCAGGAAAGCCTATTCGGATAAATGGAAGAGATTCTGTGCGTGGAACCAGGCTCACAGCCTTGACCCTCCTGTCCCGAATATTTCTCAGATACTACAATATTTAACTGAGATGCTGGACAAAGGCCTCTCCTTTTCATCCATCAAGATCCACGCTTCTGCCATCTCTGCTCATTACAACACGGATCCACCAATTTTCTCTAATCCCTTGCTAAAACAGTACCTCAGAGGAGCTAAAAACATAAGATCGCCCCGTAGAGCCCCTACTCCAACTTGTGACCTCAGCTTTCTGTTGGAAAAATTAACTTTACCTCCTTTTGAACCAGCTAACACAGCAGATTTAAAATATATCTCTTGGAAAACTGCTCTACTCCTGGCAATAACATCAGCACGAAGAGTTTCAGAATTACAGGCACTAATGGCAGTGGAACCTTTCATCATTTTCCACCAAGACAGGGTGTCTTTAAGAACTAACCCTACTTTTATGCCAAAGGTGGTATCAAGTGTGGCTCTAAACCAAACTATTCACTTGCCAACTTTTTATCCAAATCCACCGAACAAAGGGGAGAGACTACTGCATTCTTTGGACATACACAGGCAGTTATGCTTTTACTTGGACAAAACCAAAGCTTTCAGAAAAACTGAGCAATTATTGGTAGCATATGCTGCAGGAGCACAGGAAAAAGCCATTTCAAAACAGACTATTTCAAAATGGATAGGTCACTGTATACGTTTCTGCTATACACACCATGGAAAACCTGTACCTAACAGCATTAGATCTCACTCCACCAGGGCAACAGCCACTTCAACTGCCTACCTTAGAGGAGTACCTACCAAGGACATTTTAGAAGCAGCAACTTGGAGCTCTGTACATACCTTCACCAAGCATTACCATTTGTTTCTATATTCTAAATCCAGAGCTGGCTTTGCCACTGCAGTGCTGCAGGGCCTTATAGCCACCCCTAATGCCTTATAGAACCAGCCACCCTACCTCAGCTTTGGGATTCTACCCAACTGTAATGACTGCAGCAGTGTAACACGATGAACATAGTACAGTTTTGTACCTACCATAAATGTAGATGTTCGAGTGTATACACAGCTGCAGTCCAGGTTACCCTCCCTCCTTCCCCTCTTATTTGCTGTTACGTACCTATGTCTTCTACCCTTTACTACCTATAGGGAGTATTTGCTGGTAATTGAAGGTTGTTGATTGCTTTTCTTATGTATGTTTTATTATCAGTTTGAATTGCCTACCTTTTTGGGGGCACCTGACATCTGGGGCAAGAAAGACTGAAGAAAATGGCGTTGGCTGCATCTTGTATACCCCTGCCGCACTGACGTCAGGGAGGAGGCGACAGCAACCAATGCCAGACCAAGACTTTGGAACTCAGGCCGACTGGGGAACCGCCTGACTGCAGGATAACCCAACTGTAATGACTGCAGCAATGTATACACTCGAACATCTACATTTATGGTAGGTACAAAACTGTACTTTTCCTCATATGCAGTCTTGCACATGGAATTAGTACAATGCAGGATGCCATGTAGCCCAAAGCCTGCAGAATTTTTCTTGCAGATAACTGGGTCTGTTGCCATATCTTTGAAGTAAGAAGTTAGATGCCTTTGTTTGTCTGGCGTGAGATAAGCCATCTGGGCAGTTGTATTTAAGCTTGCACCCAGGAATATTATCTCTTGAGAGGGTACTAGTTTGGATTTCTTTTCGTTTACTGTGTACCCTAGGCAAATTAGTAATCATTTTACAAACGCCAGATGCTGTAGAAGAATATCTTTGTTCTCTGCTTGAATAAGGCAGTCGTCCAAGTAGGGATATATTTGAATTCCTCTTTGTCTGCAGAATGCAATTACTGGTGCCAGGCATTTTCTGAAGACCCTGGGCGCAGTAGATAAGCCAAAGGGCAGTGCAGAGAATTGGTAGAGCATTGAGCCAGCTATGAATCTGAGGTATCTTCTGCAAGATTGTCTGATTGGGACATGCAGGTATGCCTCTTTAAGTCCAAAGTTACGAGCCAAGCCTTCTTGCCCAGCATGGGCAGTAGCTGCTGTAGAGTCAACATCTTGTATTTTTGAACTTTCAGAAATGTGTTTAGTATAGACAGGTCCAGTATTGGTCTCCAGGCTTTGTCCTTTCTGGGCACCAAGAAAAGTCGCGAGTAGAATCCTTGCCCCTGCTCTTGTTGTGGTACTTGTTGAATGGCCCTCATGTCCAAGAGGGCTGTAATTTGTTTTTGCGCCTCTGCCCATTGATTGTGTGGCAGGTCTGGCATACCTTTTGCCCTTGGCAGGGTGAGAAAATGGAACCTGTAACCGTGGGACACTATATTCAAGACCCATTTGTCCTGGGTAATTATTTGCCAATTTGCTGAAAAAAGTGCTAGTTTTCCCCCCAGGGGGGCTGTCAAAAGAGAAGTGCTTGGATCTGGCAGAGGAAAGTCATTGGGACTGTTTCCTGTAAGGTTGTGATTTGTCTTCTCTGCTTTTGGAGGTAGGAGCACCCCATTGTTTAGGCCTGTATGGGCCTTGGGGCTGAGATCTGCCTCTGGGACATCTGTATCTGCCTCTTTGTGGCCTGTCTGATACTGGAAAGGACCAATTTTTTGAAGGCCAGTTTCTGCTAAATCTGGGTGGCTGTACCTGTAAAAAATCCTTAACTGTTTGCATGGATTTTGCTTTATCCTCCATTTTCTTTAACACCTCTACTGTTTTAGCACCAAACAAAGTATCATGCTGTAATGGAGCATCTAATAATTTTGCTTTAACATGATCAGGCAGATTCTGTTCCTTCAACCAAGCATGCCTTCGAATAACAGAACCTGTAACAGCGGGCCCTGCAAGAGGCCTCCAGTGAATCATAACCACATTGCAAAGTATGCTTTCCCACTTGTTCAGCTGCATGCAATAAATCCTGCATTTCCTTGTTCTCTGCACATTCAGAATTTGTCAACATTTTCTGTTTAAGCAGTGACATTAAGTATTGCTGATATTTAAGCATATGAAACTGACAATTTAAAGCCCTTACAGCCAGGGTAGCAGAAGTGTAAACTTTTTTCCCTCATCTGTCCAGTGCCCTAGAATCCCTATCAGAGGGGACAGGGTTTTTTGCAGTGGAAGCTTTGACCCACTTGGGACCCAGAGATATAGTTTCTGGGTCAGCAGCGGGGTTTTTATATAGGAATTTATGAGAATCCGGGACCCTGTAGTATCTGTCTGGCTTTGCAGGAGCGTAGAGAGTCGGGTGACAGGCCGGACTCTGAAAATACATCATCTACGATGTCTAGAACAGGAGGAATAGCAAGGGGTCTGTGCTGAGGTAGAAGCAAAAGGTCTCTGAGCCTTTTCTTAGATTCTGAGTAATCTTGGCTCTCCCAGTCGAAATGCTCCCTCATGGTATGCAGGGTTTCCCCAAAAGAATCATCCTCAGGAGGAGAGGCTGAAGGAATGGATTCTTCAGCATCAGAGTCCTCATAGGGAGGAATAGAATAGCCCTGTTCAGAAGAGGAATCAGAGGAAATAGAAACCTGATCTGAAGAATCATATTCTGTCTCTTGCCAAGACCTCTTATCAGGAGGGGGATGGGAACCCCTGATCATAGTAATTAGGTCTCCGGCCATTTTAAGCATCTGTTTTTTTAGGCATGGAAGTCTGAGTAGGAGAATGCTGTACTTGTTTCTTTGTCTTTAGAGCTGCTTTAGTCTTTGTCTTTGAAGCTGAAGATGGTTTAACATATAACTGTGTAGGTCTGAAGACACCCTCAGGAGCCGATGCCTGCTCAGCGGCTCCGGACCCATCTGAGGGAATGATTTCCGAGTATCCAATACCTTGAGTATCCAGAGGCCCAGTCGGCTCCACGTGGGAGTCGGAAGCGGCTTGTGGCTCTGAGGTAGCGGGCGCCAGGGGCTGCGAAAGCACCTCACTGAGAACCGGCGACTGGCCTAGTGAAGGCCTCGTCGTCGGTTTTGGACCTCGGATGCCTATCTTTTTCCTTGTCCTTGCGTTTTTTATAAACTCCGGTCGTCGGCTGTTCTGACGGCATTATATAATTAAACCTTCGGCCAAAGTAATGAAATGCAAAATCGAACCGACGCTTAATAGTGTGTTGGTTAAATCTAGCGCAAAACCGACAGCTAGCAACGTCGTGGTCAGGGCCTAGGCAAGGAATAGAGTAAGAGTGAAAATCCTTATGAGGTATTTGCTTCCCACAAGAAATACAATTGTTAACTTTTTCTGACATCGGTCTGGAGCAAGAAAAAAGTTTCCCCAATGGGGTACTTAGCTTTAATGAAGACTTCGATTCTGAAATTCGGATTCGAAAATCTCAGGAGTTGGCCGACTGGCACTTACGAACTGCTTTTGCTTCGGGCACCGCGCGGCAAGAAGGACTGAAGAAAATGGTGTCGGCTGCATCTTTTATACCCCTGGCGCACTGATGTCAGGGAAAAGGAGACCGCAACCGACGCTGGACCAGGACTTTGGAATTCAGGCCGACTGCGGGTAGCCTGCCAGCAGGATAACCCAAGTGTAATGACTGCAACAGTGAAACACGATGAACATCTACTTCATCCAGGACAGCTACTGATAAGGATGGACAATACTACAGTCATGTGGTACATAAACAAGCAGGAAGGCACACATTCCTACCCCCTCTGCAGACAAGCCATGACTTTGTGGGACACAGCATTGACTTATCAAGTACACCTGCAAGCACAATTCCTGCCAGGAAAGATAAATACTCTGGCAAACGAATTAAGCAGAAACCTCACGGATCACCACGAGTGGAAACTGGACCCACAAGTCTTCAGCATGATAACAAAGGAATGGGGATGCCCAGACATAGACCTATTTGCCTCCCCCCACAGCTGCCAACTACAGAGATTCTGCACAAGGACTTATCACAAGCAAGCATGGAAAGTGGATGCTCTATCATTCAGCTGGGAAACCCTAACAGTTTATGCCTTTCCTCCTCTGCCTCTCCTCCCCAAGGTACTTATAAAGATCAGACAAGAGAAGACAAAAATGATTCTGATTGCCCCAGACTTGCCCCGCCAGTACTGGTACCCAGTCCAAAAGAGCTTGTCTCAAGGCCCAGCCTGGACATTACCTCTAATTCCTCACTTACTGACCCAACAAAACAATCTGATCCTGCGCAGCCAACTCAGGACCCTAAATCTGGCAGCATGGCGGATAATGTAGCCATTCAGAACACACCTCTCTCTAAAGCAGTGATGGATGTTATTTTGGAGGCCAGGAGACCCAGTACCTGAAAATCGTATGCAGAAAAATGGAAGAGATTCTGCGTTTGGAACCAAGCACAAGGAATTAACACGTTTGTACCAAATATTCCTCAGATTTTACAATACCTAACTGAGATGCTGGACAAAAGCCTATCCTTTTCATCAATTAAAATCCATGCCTCTGCCATTTCAGCTCATTACAATACGGAACCACCTATTTTTTCCTCATCCATTGCTAAGGCAGTACCTCAGAGGGGCCAAAAATATAAGACCCCCAAGGAAAGCACCAATACCTGCATGGGACCTCAACTATGTCTTGGAAAAACTCACAATGCCGCCATTTGAGCCAGCCAATACAGCTGAGATAAAGTTCTTATTATGGAAAACAGCTCTGCTCCTAGTTATAACCTCTGCAAGATGAGTCTCAGAGTTACAGGCACTCATGGCTGTGGAACCTTTTATAATTTTCCATCCAGACAGGGTTTCTCTGAGGACGAACCTGACATTTATGCCTAAAGTAGTGTCCAGTGTGGCCCTTAACCAAACCATTCATGTGCCTACTTTTTATCCAAACCCACAGAATAAGGGTGAGAGACTCCTACATTCTTTGAACATACACAGACAGCTACGATTCTACTTGGACAGAACTAAAGCTTTCAGAAAGACTGAGCAACTCTTAGTGGCGTATGCTGCAGGATCACAAGGAAAAGCTATCTCTAAGCAGACTATTTCAAAATGGATAGGTCACTGCATTCGTTTCTGCTATGCACAACATGGCAAATCAGTGCCTAAGAGCATTAGGCCACATTCAACCAGAGCAGCAGCCTTCCTCAGAGGAGTACCAACCAAAGTCATTTTAGAGGCTGCAACTTGGAGTTCAGTGCACACTTTTACCAAGCACTACCACTTACCTCTCTACTCTAAATCCAGAGCAGGCTTTGCCACTGCAGTTCTGCAGGGCCTTATAGCCCCTCCTAATCCTATTTAGATCCAGCCACCCAACCTCAGCTTTGGGATTCAACCCAAGTGTAATGACTGCAACAGTGAAACACGATGAACATAGTACAGTTGTGTACCTACCATAAATGTAGATGTTTGAGTTTATTCACTGTTGCAGTCCAGGTTACCCACCATCCCCCTTTTTCTTTGCTGGGACTTATCTGTACTTCTTTATCCTATACAACCTATGTGGTGTATTTGCTGTTAGATGAAGGAAATGTTTACTTTAGTGCATCCATATTTATTGGCATAATTTTTAGCCTATCATTGTGGGAGCACCTGACATCTGGGGCAAGAAAAACTGAAGAAAATAGCGTCGGCCGCATCTTTTATACTCCTGGCGCACTGACGTCAGGGAAGAGCCGACAGCAACCGATGCCGGACCAAGACTTTGGAATTCAGGCCGACTGCGTGTAGCCTGCCAGCAGGATAACCCAAGTGTAATGACTGCAACAGTGAATACACTCAAACATCTACATTTATGGTAGATACACAACTGTACTTTTCTTGTCTGTTTTTCATTTTTTGCTTTGATCATGTTTTCCCCTTGAAACAAGTAGATAGTTGTTAGGTAGCAGGTCTTTTTTGGATTAGAAACATTTTTACAAGTGGGGGTATCACAGAGATTGCTACTTTCAGCTTGTTACTTGGTGTTTTAATAAAGCTGAATATGAATTATAATTAGAACTGCAGTGCAAGGAGAAGTGGCTTGAGTTGAGTGCTGCTTGTTTTTCTTATACTTGATTTTGACAGGCATTCCAGTAATGTATTTAAAAAGTAATTTATTTTTTCATGCCTCACAACCTTTTTGTTTCCATCTAGATATTAAGTAAGCTGTCATGCAGCCAATGCATTGAAATATTTTTTTTCTTCTACACTTCATTTTGTCTTGATTGGACTCTCATTATGACAGTGTGGCACCCAGGGCAGCATATTTAATTAAAGTTACAGTTTTTGTGGTTTTGAGCATAGATGTCCTTCAAGGATGCATCTGCAGTCCTTACAAATGGGTTGTCCTGTTGTCAGGCAGCCCTTCGGTCGGCCGGATTCCAAAGTCTGGGTCTGGCCTCGGCTGGTGTCGCACTTCACCCGACGTCATAGCTGCAGTTATTCGGGTATAAAGGCATCAGCCGACGCCATTTTCCTCAGTCTTTCTTGCCGCGTGGCGCCCGAAGCAGAAGCTGTTCGCAAGTGCCGGTCGGTCAGAACCAGAGATTACTACTACCGAATACATCTACGAAGACTTCTAAAAAGCTAAGTACCCCGTTGGGGACTCTTTCTTGCCTCAGCCGATGTCAGAAAAAGTGAATAACTGTTTAACTTGTGGGAAACAAATACCTCATAAAGATTTCCACTCTTACTGCTTACCCTGTTTAGGCCCAGACCACGACGTAGCAGCTTGTCTAGCCTGTGCTTCTTTTAACCGGCGGACACTTAGACGTCGGTCTGAATTTGCTGAGGAGTTTTTCTGCTCCGATTTTGCTTATATTATGCCGTCGGATCCTCCGACTTCGCAAATGTCTAAAAAGCGCAAGGAAAAGGACCGACACTCGCGGTCCGCGGTTTCGTGCGAAACCGCGGTTAAGCCAACCACGAGTGTCTCGGTTTCGGCTGAAACCGAGCAAGCGGTTCTTCCTTCAGCTGAAAACCTACCTTCTACCGAGGCCTCTTCCAGCCTGGTGGAATCGGCTTCGGAAAACCCACCTGCTGTTGCAGGTTCTCAGGAATTAAATGACACTATTCCCTTGGATATTTCAACCCCTGCACGTGGAGCTGCTAGGCCTCCTGCAGCCATGTCCATTAAGGCCTTTGCCAGGGCTAAAGCAGCTAAAGCTACTAAGACTGTGCCTGCTAAGACCCCCACTCACAGGCCCAGCTCTAGTTCTCAAATGCTTAGTTTAGCAGAGGATCTCATTTCTTTAATCCGGGGATCCCAGCCTCAACCAGACAGGGCATCTCAGCCACCTCCAGAGAAGAGGCCTAGAGCAGAGCCCCCTCAGCCACTTTCTACAGATGGTTCCTCTGATGATTCAGATGATTCCGACCCTCCAGAGGCTCCTTTCTCCCCTTATGAAGACTCTGATGCTGAAGAGTCCATCCCTTCTGCCTCTTCGCCTGAGGAATTTTCCTTTGGGGAAACCTTGCATGCTATGAGGGAACAATTTCAGTGGCAGGGCCAGGATTTTTCAGACTCCAGAAAAAGGCTTAGAACCATCCTGCATTTACCACAACATAGGCCTTTAGCCATTCCTCCAGTTCTTTCTGTTGTAGATGATGCATTTAATGATGCTTGTACTGCTCCTGATTCTCTACCTCCGGCCCCTGCTAAGCCTGATAGATACTACAGGGTCCCGGACACACATTACCATTTGTATAAGGCTCCTTTTGCAGATCCCGAGACTATCTCCCAAGGACCCAAGGCTGTAGCAGCTACTTCTGCTAAGAACCCCTCCCCTCAGAAAGGGAATCCAGATCCTTAGAGATGGGGTAAAAAGTTTACACTTCTGCTACTCTTTCAGCTAGGGCCTTGAACTGTCAATTTCACATGATCCAGTATCAAGAATTTATGCTAGACCAGTTAACCAAAAACTGTCCTCTGATGAATCATTAGACAAAATATCTGTTCAGGAAATGGTACATAACATTCAGCAAGTCAGTAACCATTCCTTAAAATGCGGCTATGATGCACTGGAGGCTTCCTTTAGATCAGCCATGACTGGCACAGTTATCAGAAGGCATGCATGGTTAAAAGAGCAGGCCTTACCAGACCATGTCAAGTCCAAACTATTAGATGCTCCTATGGATAAGATCAATTTGTTTGGCTCTCCTGCACAACAGGTACTGAAGAAGATGGAAGAGAAGGCGAAATCTGTCCAAACAGTAAAAGATTTCTTACAGGTCCAACCGCCAAGGCTTAGCAGGAATTGGCCCTCCAAGAATTGGTCCTTTCCAGACTCATCCAGAGCTCAGAGGGGCAGGAATAGGCGTTCAAGAGGCAGAAACCAATCCAGGGGTGCCTACAGGGGACGCCAGTGGCAGAGTAACAACCAGCGAGGTACAGCCACGGACACAGCCACCACCACAATTACAGGACAATCACAGTGACTTGGCTCTGGCACCGCCTACCAGGGAGCAACTAGAAGCACCTTTAGGCGGGAAGCTAGCCTTATTTTCAGTAAACTGGCATTGCATCACAAGAGACAAGTGGATTTACAGACAATAGACCAAGGCTACAGGTTTCACTTCCATACTCTACCAGGGAAGAGAGGAATGCCAAACCTACCTCCAAATCAAAAGGCAGAAGCTGTAAAACAAATATCCCAATTATTAAAGATGAGAGCTGTGGAAAAGGTACCATCTATGGAGCAAGGAAAAGGATTTTACTCCAGACTCTTCCTGGTACCAAGAAAAGAGAGCAAATGGAGACCTATTCTCGACCTGTCCGCTTTGAACACATTCCTCATTGTTCCAAAATTCAAAATGCTGACTCTACAGCAGCTTCTTCCCATGCTGGGCAAGGAGTCTTGGCTGGTAACTCTAGATCTCAAGGAGGCATACCTGCACGTCCCCATACGACCAAATTGCAGAAGATACCTCAGATTTCTTGCAGGATCAGAGCATTATCAATTCTCAGCATTGCCCTTTGGCTTATCTACTGCGCCCAGAGTGTTCACAAAATGCCTGGCATCAGTAATTGCTCATTGCAGGCTTCAGGGAATCCAAATCTACCCCTATCTGGACGACTGCCTGATACAAGCGGACAACAAAAACAAGCTAGCAGAAGATTTACAAAGGGTCATTTACTTGCTACAAGCCCTGGGATACACAGTCAATATAAAAAAGTCAAGACTGATACCATCCCAGAGAATAACCTTTTTGGGTGCAGAGTTGGACACATCAAAGCAAATGGCATTCCTAACAGTAGAAAAACAGCAGCAGCTACCTCTCCACTTCTTGGCATTAACAAAGCAGAACCATCTGACAGCAAGAAAAGTACTGCAAGCCTTAGGCTTCATGGCATCCTGCATAATATTGGTTCCTCATGCCAGACTGCATATGAGAAAACTACAGTGGTACCTAAGGAATTTATGGTCTCAACACAAGCACAGCTTAGAAACCCAGATTCCAATTATTCCATGCCTGAAGCAAGAATTCCTATGGTGGGCTCAGGCTTGTCAATCAAACACAGGATTGCCCTTCCACAGCACTCAACCAAGCCAAACCATCACGACGGACGCCTCAGACCTTGGTTGGGGGGCACATGCTGGACAAGTGCATACAAGGCTTATGGACTCAAGACCAGCTGCACCTACACATAAATCTAAAGGAAATGCTGGCAGTAAAACTGGCAATTCAGGCATTCAGACCATTTCTCCAACAAGGTCTATTGATGATAAGGACAGACAACACCACAGTTATGTGGTACATCAACAAACAAGGAGGCACACATTCGTATCCTCTTTGCCGGATGGCACTGGACCTCTGGAATGTGGCCCTGAGCTACAGCATTCAGTTAAAAGCAGTTTTTGTACCAGGAAAAGAAAACATTCTAGCAGACATCTTAAGCAGGACTACCACGGATGCCCACGAATGGATGCTGCATCCGGACATCTTCAAAACCATTACAAGAAAATGGGGGCTTCCAGAAATAGACTTATTTGCATCCCCACGCAATCACCAGCTAAAGAAATTCTGCACAAGGACGTACCACCCACTTGCTTGGAAGGTGGACTCCCTATCCTTCAATTGGAAAAACCTGACAGCATATGCATCCCCACCACTTCCTTTGATGCACAAGGTGCTATTGAAGATCAAAGAGGACCGTCCAAGGATCATTCTGATAGCTCCAGACTGGCCAAGGCAACATTGGTACCCATTACTCAGGAGCATGTCTCGGGAACAAATATGGCCACTACCCCTGGTTCCCTTGCTGTTAACACAGAACAACTACAACAATCTGCATCCAAACCTGAAAACTCTGCAACTGACTGCCTGGAACATTGCATAAGACCAATTAACCCTAATTTATCCCAAAGGGTTAAAGACATTATCCTTGAGGCTCGCAGACCCTCAACAAGAAAAAATTATTCAGCAAAATGGAAAAGATATCTCATTTGGAGTACTGCAAAAGGAGAAGATGTGTCACAGGTAAACATAGCCAACATCCTGGAATACTTGGCAGAACTCTTCCACACAGGCCTGTCCTATTCCTCCATCAAGATTCATGCATCAGCTATTTCAGCAGAATACGACTTGGATCCTCCTGTCTTCTCACATCCTCTGCTTAGACAGTTTCTGAGAGGAATTAAAAATGTAAAGCCTCCTAGGAAGCCACCATTACCAGCATGGGACTTGAACTTTGTGCTAGAAAAATTGACACTTCCTCCTTTCGAACCAGCAGCAACAGCAGATCTACAATACTTATCATGGAAGACTGCCTTCCTGCTGGCAATCACTTCAGCAAGAAGGGTCTCTGAACTTCAGGCATTAATGGCAGTACAACCCTTCCTGATCTTCCATCAAGATAGTGTCCATGAGAACAAATCCTTCCTTTATGCCTAAGGTGGTCTCCAGAGTTTCTTTAAATCAGGCTATCCACCTACCTACATTCTTCCCCAACCCACAGAACAGGGAGAAAGACTGCTGCATACCTTGGATGTACATAGGCAATTACGCTACTACCTGGACAGGACCAAGGGCAAAAGAAAAACTGACCAGCTACTGGTAGCATATGCAACAGGAAGGGAAGGAAAAGCAATTTCAAAACAGACAATCTCCAAGTGGATAGGAAATTGCATTAGATTTTGTTACTCCTACCATGGAAAGAAAACTCCAGAGAACATCAGGCCTCACTCTACAAGGGCTACAGCCACTACCACAGCCTTCTTACGAGGAGTGGCTACCAAGGACATTTTAGAGGCTGCTACTTGGAGCTCAGTGCATACATTTGCCAAGCATTATAATTTACCTTTATACTCTAGATCCCGAGCAGGTTTTGCCACTGCTGTTTTGCAAGGGATCCTAACTACACCATAACTTTATTTTCCACCTCCCCAAGTTTGGCTATGGTATTCTACCCATTTGTAAGGACTGCAGATGCATCCTTGAAGGACATAGTACAGTTTTGTACCTACCATAAATGTAGATGTCCGATAGGAATGCATCTGCAGTCAGGATTACCCACCCGCCTTCCCCTCTGTGGTGCTCCTAGGGTATTTGCCCATCTTATAGCTAGCTGGGGGAATCTATTATGGTGTATTT